>NC_050173.1:23185291-23327791 GCF_008315115.2 Sander lucioperca | reverse complement strand
CAGCTACTCTGCTATATAACGTTCAGGATCAGTCTAATTTTATAATTTTTATAATTTTTTTTTACTTTTCAATAAATAAATATCAGTATTTAGTTGAAGTTTGTGATATGACGTGACTGTGCAGAAGGCTAGCTAAAGGTTAGCATAAACAATGGAAGCAGGGGAAACAGCTAGCTTTACTCTGTTGGCTTGTTTTTATACTTCAGTTTCTGTACACAAGATATAACATGTTATTTATTAAGCTTTTCGAGGTGTTTTTTTCCCTTGGACAGAACCAAGCTAGCACTCCTTGTTGTAAGTCTTTGGCTAAGCTAAGCTAACTGTCTCTGGCTGTAGCCTAATATATGAGTATCAATTTTCTCATTTGACTCTTGGCAAGAAAGTAAATAAAGGTATTTTTTTGAATGTTAAACTATTCCTTTAACTTTCATATAATTAGATAAATACAGATTTTTCAAAAACATTAGCATAATGGCTTTTTCTCTTGACAGTACTTAAAAAACGCTCTATGGTGTTTTTTGCCTCCAACGGCACCTTCCAGGCAGCTAACCCTAACCTTAACCCTAAACATAACCATTGCCGTGCTGCCTGGGAGGAGACATTGGGGGAAAAAAACACCAAAGACCTTAAAAAAACCTGCCACAAAAAAGAAATAATAATGCAGATATAAACTTAGATTTTTAGGCATTGTTTCCAAGTTAAAACAATAGATTGATACATCAACAAACACCTAAGGGAGCATGCAGATGATTGACCATCTATGAGCTGATACATAATGTGAAATCCAGTGCTGGTGAGTTCATCCTGGTTATTTACAACGTTATTACAAGCTCTGTGCGGAGCAACAACAACACAAAGTGACCACAACAATACATTTATTTGCTTCTTACAGCTATAAAAACATTTCATTGCCTCTTGTTTGTGGGACTGCAATTATGCAAAAAACATAAATTACTGGTAATACAATCCCCCAACTTCCACTTCAAGCATGTTCATCCACACACTGAGGCTGGTCCCACACGGTTAACAAGCTTATCAGTCATGGGGCTTAGCCTTCGAAGAAAATCATTCAACTCTTCCCAATCAGCTGCTCAGTATAGTATTGGACTAAAGTAATGAAGATGTGTCCAACACACCAACACTTCCCTGGGGGTGCAGATAATCAGTTTTTCTGAGCAGCAAATGGCTGAAATAGGCTCATAAATCTGTAATAAGGACCTGCACTTCAGAGTCCAGCTTGTATCTCCTTCTCAGTCAAAATGGTGCACTGAATATTGACTTCACTGTACGCACATGGCAATCCAATGTGCTTTTCAAGACTGGTGGAAGATTGTGAACTTTATGCTAAGAAATCTATGCCACCTACTGTATGTCTGAGTAAAAGATTGTAATTATTCTATTCCCAACACTTGATTCCAGTCACAGTAGCTAAGTGCTGTACACTGCAGAGTTGCAGGTTGTGCCAGGGACTCCAGGGCAGCCAAAACTCACAGTAGCTCCCTTCGCTAACTGTGCTGCACACACTCCTGCAGGTGTGGTCCACACATCATAACCACTTTATTAATGTACAGCAGCGTGTTCCAGGAATAACCTCAAAAGCCAAGTGTGCATGAAATCACAGGCCTTTCTCCGAATGAATATACAAGTAAAGCTTCAATATTTTTTTTCTCATTTTCTTTCTGACAATGCAAATATTTTCTAACCAACAAACTTTTGAGGGAATCATTTTAACATTCCAGTAGTAGCAGTGCCTGCTGCTGCTCCTCCTCCTCATCTATGCTTCTGCTGAAAGTCTGAAACTATAGAGAGACATTCACATGTAGTACGACAGGCATAGTGCCTTGACCACTGTTTTTAAAAGGCTGGAGGAGGTTAATGGGCTCTGTGACACTGTCTTGATGCAGCCTTGAGCTGTCATTGGAGTAATAACAGGGAGGGAATGACATTATGTCTCTTTAGGAGAATGCATATACTCAGCCTCAGTCTGGAAAAACATGCATGCAATCAAAAAATTATAGTTGTGTTTGTTGTTTGTCCCCAGTGTTTTAAACACTTTTTAAAAAGGACTCCAGGGTAAGTTCTACAGAACTATCAAGCCATATGAAAGAAGAAAAACTGAAAAAAAAATATTGTTGTTGCTGTGCAACACTAGAGCACACTTAAAGAACAAGACTGGTGATACCGGGTATTCTACATTTTTCTTATTGTGAACAAATCCCATGAAAAGACCAAAACCAACAATAAGCTGATCTCACTAACAAGTGTTGTTTTTGTACCCAAAGCCTGATTCCTCTGGGCCATATAGCTCTATTGTACTGGTCTTTTTATTAACATGAACATAGACTGTAGTTTATTTTGATTAAATCCACATACGACATAATGATGACTAGATTACCAAATTTGTGTTAATCCGCAATTAAAAACAGTCCCAAAAAAAATTTCTGCTGCTGGAGTAATATTTGCTAAAAACTACAGTCCCCAACTTTTTTAGGAAATGACTGACCCTTTTTAAAACTGAAACTATACGTTTGTGACACATAGATCTTTGTCTTCAGTAGGAACAGATGGGTTTGCGATGAAGAGTGTATTGAGAGACTAAACCACATTGTTGGTTTCTGTGTATTCATAGGATTTGTTGACTATAAGAGAAAGACAGAATAACACCAGACATATGCTTTAATGACTTTCTTAATGAAGATAAGTAATATGTTGCGGTCCAAATTTTGCCGAATTTTAACTCCAAAATATAAAAAGCAAAATGTATGTCATTGCTATCATAAGCTGTTAACAATTTGTGTGTGAGTGCAAGTGTATGAGTAGCCTAATTATTACAAGAATTAATCAAGTGTCAACCAGGAACTCAAGCAACTAAACATATAATCTGTTTCAGTCTAAGTGTCTGTCATCCCTCACACTGCAGCCGTAAAGAGCTAAACTCAGATTTGACCTAATCTGATTAAGTTAAACAGCTCGTCCATTGATACCTGTCGGACTTTGAAGTTATCACAGCAAAGCCTCAATGACTTGCAGAGTGAGACAGAGGCTGGCCGCCCTGTGACTCCCTGTGCGTTGTTAGTCCAGCCATTACATTTCATTGCATCAGATCCTGAAAAGTAAGTGTCTGCCAAATGAAAACCCTCATTTGGGTTTGGAGAGAAGAAAGGCTGTTTTCTCAGCAAAAAATAACTTGTATATATACTGTATATGACACGATTGATTTTGTACCAATTCATGTGCTCTGTCTAAGGAAAGAAACCACCCACATTATGATTCCATCCCTTGCCTCATTTAACATAATCCATAATGCATAAAGATATAATCTCCACCTGACCAAATGTCTAAAAAAACTTGGCTCTAATAAGTTACTACGTCTTTACTTGGAATGAAACTGATAGGACTCTGAAAATAGCCTGCCTGCGCTCTGAAATATTCAGCATGTGTGAGAGTGTGTGTGTGTGTGTGTGTGTGTGTGTGTGTGTGTGTGTGTGTGTGTGTGTGTGTGCCTGTGCGTGTGTGTGTGTAATAATTTGAGGCTTCAGTGCAGTCCGAGCAGAGTAACTGCCCTGGACAACAAGCACTGTTTGTTGTCTGCTACAGAGCCAGTAGCCAGGGACTCCATTCAGTAAGCTCCCTGGTGATACTTTGTGTGTGTTACAGCAGCCGTTTGTGTGTTTGTGTGTGTGTGTTGTATCGTGTCCTCTCTGGTCAACGACTGACCCTGGGTTTTATCCCGCCAGATTAATTGCCGGATTCAACATCATCTGGGATTTACTGTTCAAGACAAGCAGGATTTTGCAGACAAGAAAGTGTGGGAATTCTGTGCGGGCAATTAAAAATGTGCTAAAAGAAACACATTTCCTGGATGATGCTACTTCAGTCAATGATGAAGCAGGGTGTTTGCTGTTAGTGATTGTTTTCATTGATTTGTTTATGATGGCTTTTAATTATCAAGGCGGCACCACAGGATTAGAGCAAGCTGATGAGGAAAAAGAAATATTGGAAACATGCGGTGGTACATAAATCACAATTGATTTGGCTGCCATGATCATCCATGTTCGTAGAGTAGATTCAAGCAAAGAAGATGAAGTGAGTGAGTAAAAATAAAGGCTACGTCCAAGCCTCACTTCTGATCTTGAATTATATTACTGTCCAGTTACTTATCAAAGAAAACAAGTCCAGATCTTCATTTGGTGACCGCCGGCCAGGAGGTCAATGAGTCAGAGTGGTTCATGTACTGTATGTCAGTGTTACTCAGCAGAGGGTGGTGCAGGAAGGTGACCTTTTCTCCAACAGAGCACTGGGTGTAGCAGGAAGTTGTGGTCCCTCTGGCCACCAGGCACCCTGTGGCTCAGTGGAATGGGTGCCTGGTGGAGGAACATAAGAGCCCCGAGCTCCAAACAACCATAGCCTCCTGCTGCGATGTCCATGGACACCTGTGTATCTCATGTGTGTGTACACAGTACTCCACAGCCTGATTTTCTTGTGTGCTTGACTCATATCAAAAAAGTGTGACTGGCCTGCACAGACTAGTGAAAATCTCAAAGTTAATGAAAACTGGAAAGCTACTGACTCATGAGGGGGATTTGTCGTTGATGTCATCACCACATGATGAAGTGGCGACTCTTGTGCAAAACAACAGAGAGAAAATGTGTTTTCGTTCAGCCGCTGTAATCTGTAGAGCAGCTGTTGAGCTGTTTTCAGGGACTTTACACATCTGGAAGTGAACATTTCTGACTATGTAAACATACGTCATCGGTTACATGATGATAATTGTTTGTTTTTATCATCAAGCACTGTACAAAGGAGCTGATGATACTGATAAACGATAATAGTTTTCAGAGGCACAAGCTTTTAACAATTTCATTGCTTCAGTGAGGTGGTTTTATTCGAAGATGGACAAAATGTATACAATATACGTATGCAATGTAATTAGGGTTTTGGACTAATAGAAATGTGTAAAATCACCTTCTACAACATTGATGAAGGGACAGCCAGGTGCACAATAATGTTATAAAATTTAAAAATTGTGTTTTTCTGCATGCACCATAGCCAAACTGTTGATTTGACCCCTGATTATTGGTGGTGTTATTGGTAGTATAGCAGGCATTTTACAGTGCCAGTGATGCGGGATTTCGCCAGTACTAGGGAAAAGGAGTAGAGTACCCGCCCCCTGTAGTAAACCCAGCTCACTCCAATCAAATACAAAAATATCCCGTTCTCAGTCGCAAAATGTTTAAGATTTTAAATGAGGTCTGGTTTAGCTAAAATAAGCCCCCAGCTCTAAAGTTACACTGCACTCCAAACACGATGTACATTGACAGGCTGGCTGAGGGCTCTGGCTCCTAATGTTTCTCTGCTTCAGCTGAACAATGGAGGTGTTTCGTCGATACTCTCTGGCTTGCTGTTGAGCCCAGTATCCTCTCTGCACTGAGGGCTGCAGATCAGATTTGGCAACCGAACAACGTAAATAATCTACGGCTGGAAATCAAAATTCAGGCGTGTTAAAATAAGAATCGTGTGTGTGACATTTTGCAATATGTGTGCGCCTTACCTTTATCTTGACTTGAAGAAATGCTCTCCTCCTCTTTCGGATTTGCAACCTGTGTTATTATGGACGTGTTGTCCATGGAAACGAGATGTTATGCACCTTCGGCTACACCGTTTTATTCCTTGGCAAACATTACCAAGCGCACTACAGTCCCCTGGCTGTGCACAGGCTAAAGCGTCCGCTGTTTGCAGCATTAAAATCCCATTTTATTCGAAGCATGCAGTCCCATTTCCCCGGAGCTTACAAACAAGACGAAATGCCAGTGAGAGGAAGCGTCCAAACATCTGAGGTGACTGTCCGATGTGCAGGAGACAAACAAAGCGTCAATCCTGCATTGAAGTCGTGTGTGTCCGCTGTTGCAGGCAGCATAGCACCCCTCCTGCTGCTGCTGCTGCTGCTACTGTACGCAACGGCTTCAATCCATACACTACAATATCAACTGCGTGATACTGTTACAGTGTTTACCCAGAGATGGCGACCGTCCTCCTGCCACAGGGCCATGCAAGCTCACTACAACAACACGCCTTCAATATTTCTATTATCCTTCTCAGTCCAGCCTGAAAAAAGCTCTCAGTCCGCCCACCACTCACTGTTTGTTGGTAGGCTATTCATTCTTATCATTAAAGCTGTATAGTTATAGGCTCTTAGAACAGATTTACAGGAAATTATTTAACATTTTACTTGATAATACAGATGCTCCCAAACATACAAATGGTCAAAATAAGTTAGTTAATATTTGGCACAGGAAATACATTTTCTGACAATCAGGATGTCTGAAATAGGCCTATAAGGTCAAAAGTCCACCAACCTCACCCACCCTTTTTTGCTGTCTTTTTTATTACATTTTCTATATTCATTTAACTGCTAAAATGTAGGCTATTTTGGCAATGTCACCTCCCTGTATGACATGGGATAATAATGATGATATGCATTAAATTACTTAGCAACCATTGTAAAAAATATGTGCAGCATAGGCCAGATATCCTCTGACTGTAAGGTGAAACTCGGTCAAACTCCAAAAAACTTGATTCCATTTCTGATAATGCAATTCAAGAGCATATTTTTTTGTCAGAGCCTTCCTGGTAAATGACTCTTAAACCTCATAATGCAGGTCTTTGATTAAAAATAAAAACAAGCCCAAGCTGAGACAACCCTAATGACATCACTATGACATAATCAGGTTTATTTTCTCAGACTTGACAAAACTCCTCCAAAGCTACAGAAGATTTTATACAGTCTGTGTAAAATCAGTGAATTGCCCATTTAATTTATTGTTTACATCATATGCTCCATCTCCTGAACGGATACAACTGTGCACCGCAGACCTACATCCTCCACATGCACTGATAAACAAACATTATTCAGGCTATTTCAGCCTTAGTGGACCGTAGAATAACAACAAGGGAGCTAAATTGGTTTTCTGGTTCGTTGCCAGCAGTGACGCGCCTGAGTGTTTGTCCCGCTTCACCTTCGCTGTCACTTTAATGGAGCTGAGGCCTACACGGCCCTAAATGACCACACCTGAAAGACAAGTGTACAGTATGATGGCATTGGACAGGAGAAAACAGCAGTAAGTGCAGGCTGTCATCTGTTGATGCTGCTCATAATTAGTATGTAATCTCCCAGCCGACACCATGCTCTCAATGTGGGTCAGAGCCTCTGTTCTGATGTTTACAATAATGTACGTGTACAACTGATACCGCAACACAGGTCTCTGAGCCACTTTGCACAATCACAATCACTTCTCAGCACTTGACAATTGGTCTCAGGTTACTGTGTCTGCCACTTGAAATGGGATGGCTCAGATCCTTTAGGTAACCACAGCTTGGTTACTTAAAGTAGATTGAATTAGTAATTACTGAAAGGAACACATGAGATTGAGAGAAAATAAATATAATAATATGAAAATAGCTTTTAGCATTTAGCAGCTAAAAGACAGATATTGCCCTTTGGGAGTTGGTGGAGACAGAAACAGAGCAAAAAGAAGAGTGAATATTGTACTTATATTCATCAGGTGGCCAGACATGACAAATAAATACTAATGTTTCATGTCTGTTAGATGTGTATGAAGCCAACATGGAACGCACTATAACACCTGCCATAGAATATTTATACAACCTGGCAACCCAAAATTTGATGGTTGAGCTATAAAGCAATGGTAAATCCATTAATACAGTCATTAATTACACATTACAAACTCTTTATAAAGCATAACATATTAGAAAATATTAACACAATGGCTTTTGGTTCATCATATAAATATTAGATGGAGTTGTTTACACTCTCAGTTGGTTGATCTCTAACATGCAAAATGTTTTATGAAGGTTGGTTATACATTCAAATCATTCAGTTTAATAAAAAAAAGTAGCAGGCAACAGCAGGTAGTCCAGAATGAACAGTTATGTGGTCGTCAACTGGATGTTATACAGCACTTAACAGCTTATTGGGGACACAGATAATGACTCTTTTTAAAATCACAGCTGCAGGGCACAACCACTTCCTCACCCTCTTGTTGGTAACGGGAGTGGTGACTGGTTAGTGTCAAAGGGATGAAGAAAAACCCACACATAATGAACCAATACTACCTTAAGACATGAGGCTAAACACTGGAGTGATCGTTGACATCAAACATTGATCAAACATGGTTGGCCCTCTGACATTTCACTTTCCCTAGAGCGATGTGTTTCTGTTGATGAATAATTAAAGTGGATATGGTCTTCATATTAACTTTGATAGGACACAGATGATCTTTTTCACCTCCTTCAAGAACATCTGGTGTGCTGTCAGACTGCGGGGCCTTGAATGTTTTATGAATGTGGGTGTAGTTCAGTGAGGAATTGGAATCACATAATCCCCTCTCTGTACGGGACTCTTTCACGTTGTTTCCTCAAGATGGCGAGACTTCAAGGTCCACCCCACATAAACAATGACATGGTGAACATTGTACAGGGACACAGCTCAGTACAAGAATGGAAGATCGTCTTATAATGTGAAGCAATACATTTTTGTTGTTATTATAGACCATTTTCAAAACTAAGAAATGTAACACGATAATACCAGTTTAATACCTGGAATCTCAGTTTCAAAAGGCTTGGACACAAATTAAAAGGACAGGCATGCAAGGTATAAACTTTTCCTCCTCAGTATAGGCTTATATCTAGATGGTACAAATACCTCCTAATAGACCTTTTGCAGATTAAAACCATATGCCCAACTATTCTTTTACTGTCAAAATGTGTTCAAAAAAATAATGTGCAAAATGATCAATAAAACACTGTAATAATTTGTGGCTGTAGGATTTGTATCTGTAAAAACATCAAATGACAACAAAATAATTAGTTTGCCTGTGGTGCCACCTTGTGGAATAGATCTAGACTGCCTATAAGAAATTTTGAAAGAATTGTATTTGTAATGTGGATGCATTTAGAAAGATTATGTAACATATATCCTGTGTATTTCATTCAGTAGTTAATCCCTATCTCAAAATATATATTCATAATCACAATCAGATATATTAAAAATCCAACATCTAATGTCGTCACCATGATGCTATATGAGACATCTTAGAGGCATTTTATGTTTGACATTAAAAGAGAAGAAGACTAGCAGTTACATTTTTATTTGATTGATGCTTTTGCTTTTTGATTCTCTTTTATTTTCCATTTGATTGCTCTAACTCTTGATCTAGATGTAAATGGACTACACAAAACCGTAATGTGTGCAATGCTTCCTCAAACGGTGGCTGTTTTTTTAAGAGCTAAAGCAAAGAAAATTCTGAATTCAAGCACCTTTACTTTACAATAAAAGAAAAAATGTGCACATGTAGCCAGATTTTGGATATGTCACAGTAGGAAAGACATGGGTGTAAATCATCCTTTATTCCTCACCAGTGTTGGACAAACTACTTAATAAAGGAATGTTTGGAAGAAGATGAACTACAGGATGGCTACTATAGTTTTCTGAGCAGGTGCTGCTTTTTAAAAATAAATTTAAACTTCAGATCAATGACTGTTCAAATACAGCATATTAGTAGGTATGTATTATTTGAAACACTGAAGGGCAGTAGTAGAGGTTGTTTCTGGCACTTCACCTGCTTGCAAGGTGCATGGAGAAGGTAAAAAATGTCAAAAGGTAGCAAAACATGGAGTATTAATAGCACATCTATTATTATGACCATGATGCAGGCCACAAGCTGAAATATCTTGGTCTGATAAAGTGTTCCTGGAGTGTTGACACATTGTGTGTATATACATATATTAAAATGTGAGCAAAGTCCACTGTATTGCAATTATTGCACTCTTCAATGGTTTTGGATCATTAGGACATTTACAGTCAAATTAACAGTTGAGGCTTAAACTCCAGTTTGCCTTTTAATAAGCAGTTTAATATACAATTCATGCCCAAAATTAACAATCTTTCATCTTTGAAAGCCCCTAATCCTATCTCATTTAGTTCCATCTTTCACCTGAGCTGTTTGTGACTTGGTACTCTCATAGTAATTATCACTGTGACATGGACAACTGGACATTAGTGTCTTCATGACAGTCTGTGAAGCTTTAACTTGATAGAAAACATTACAGTTGTATGCCGGTATCCAGTGAGTGCTGGTTTGTTTTTATTGAAATTGTTAAACATCTCAATCCAATCGGCCTGAAAAATTGAATGGTGGAAGCCTCCTTCCGCTGACGACAACAACCTGATTACATTTTCTCCCTTTTAAAACATATTGACATGGTCATACATGGCTGAAATGTTGCTCATCGGGGAAACAACAGTCCTGTGCAAGCTTTCCACAATTGTTAGATATGATGAATACATGACATTTTAGTGATAGTAGTGGCGTAGAACACAAGGAGGGCTCGGTGCACCACTATAGCTTATCACAATACAGTTGCAATATTCTTCCTGTTGATGCATATGCAACGAGTCTGTGGATTTTTATGTAACGACTGGCAGGCGAGTGAGCTTTACTCTTCAACTGTGTCCTTCTTGCTGGTCTCCTGTCCTTCAAAGATGGGGTACTTGCTCTCCACTTCTGCCCAGGTCAATCTGCCATTGGCCAAATCCCGAATAATCACAGGCAACTCGCTGACCTGAGGAGAGAAAAGATTACTTTACTCGATTGTGTTAAATTGTGTGTGTACATCTGAAATACTGCTATGTTTAATGAACTCTTGAAGCAGTGGCAAGCTCCTTACAAGGGAATGTAATTTTTAACAGAATTACAGTCAAGATGGGAAATGTACAAACAAGCTGAATTATCATGTAAGGAAAGGTAATAAATACACAAAGAAGGTCCACACCTGGGGCAACAAACACGCCTATATTTTGTAGTAGAAAAAAGTCACTGCACAGTACACGTGTAGTGAAAGAAATTCCGCCAGCAGCCACAATGCTGCTGTTTGTTATTGTTGAGAAATCTGGAACCTAAAAAGATGCTTAGGTCTGCACGATATGAGGAAAATGTCAAATTGTGATTATAGTGACTGATGTTGTGATTGCTGATGATTCATGATATTGAGGGAATGATCAATTTTTTGGATCATCATTCTCACTGAAACACAAATAAAAATGTACTATAGTCATGTAGTGTGATTTTTGCAAGAATCTGTACCAAACAAAGATGTTTTCCTTTAGTCTGTAGGATGGGATTTGTAGGCCCGGGACGTCTCTGCAGCCCCACAATACTTCATTCAGAACGGTTAGACACATATTTTACCTTTAAAGGGGTGATAGAATGCAAAACCGAGTTTACCTTGTCATAGTTGAGTAACGACAGTTGGTGGGTAAAATAGGCATACATAGAACCTCCTATTGACATCCCTTTCCTATGCAAATCTCACAATTTGAAACTGCCGCTGAAAACGGCCAAATCCCAACGAAGCTAATAGTTGCCGTCAACTCGGTGGCTGTACCTTAATTGGCTCTGGTCTGTACCTTTGTCACGCCCCAAAATTTACATACAGACCACTGGTCTGAGACCAGCTGGTGTTTTGAATGTAGGTCAAGCAGATCTCACATACGAGCTTAGCTGCGAGCTGCGCTGTGTACTTTAGAAAGAAGAAAGTTTGGAAGTTTTTCCAAGGATATTGAAAATGAACCACGTCGTAAATGCAGTGTTCCAGGCTGTACAACGAAATACTGGCCCAGAGAAAAGTGTTTAGAACGAGTAGATATCTTGTAGTAGATAGACTTGTGGATCTAACGCAGCGGCGCAGAGGACGTGCCTGTGGGCTTCACTCTCCGCTAAATGCCCCCACGCTGAGACACTGAACTAGCTACAGGGTGAGTTGTGATTCCTTGTCTGGAAGTGGAGCTTTTTTATGTCCCAAGGGTAACGTTACAACAACACTAGTTGTAATGAAAGTGTCGAAACTTTGCATTGGTGTGTGTGTGTGTGTGTGTGTGTGTGTGTGTGTGTGTGTGTGTGTATACGCGACACACTGGAGGATGACTAAACTGTAATTAAACTGTGTCTCTGGTGCTTTGTACAGTAACAGTTGATGAGTTTAGTGACTTTTTTTCACAAAAGCAACTAGCGACAAATCTGTCGAATTTCTGTAGAAAAGACGCCAGTATCGTCGAGCATGCAAGGTATTTCTCTCCTGTAGCTGCCAAAACAGCCTCTCTTCTGTTCTGTGATAGAGGACGAGCAGCGGAGCCAGCGCCATATGCTGAGAGGAGCAGCCCCTCCCCTCTCTCCTCCATATGCAGCAGCACCGCGTCGTAAACCAACCAATCAGCGCGCAGCTCATCTAAATATTCATGAGCATACCATATAAAGGGAGAAAACCTTGTTTCATTCAAGGGCTATTTCACAGGGTTGCATTAGGGAGCATAGAACAGCACCCGGGCCATTTTCAGCCCAACCAATGTTAATACCCTATTAGGAGACCTTAAGGAACAGTGTGTTATACCCTACATAATCATTCTATCACCCCTTTAACAAATATTGATGGATTTTTCCAGCTTAAGATGGAGAGAGGCTAAAGCATCTAACAGTTTCCCGATTTAATCATTTCATCCCAGTTAATGCAGAGCGCCCTGTACACATGCAAAAGTGACAGCCCATAGTAAAGCGTATCTTATAAATAAATATAAAGAGTATCTAATGCAGAAAGTATCAGTTGAACCTAAACAAGGGAATTTGTGTTGTACCTCGGCCCTGATCTGCCTCATTGAGTCGCGGTCTCTCAGCGTGGCTGTGTGAGGCGTCTTGTTCACCGTGTCGAAGTCAATGGTGATGCCAAATGCCACCCCGATCTCGTCCGTCCTGGCGTAGCGCCTGCCGATGGATCCTGCAGAGTCGTCCACTTTGTAAGACACACCGTTTTTGGTCATTGCCTCAGCTAACAGGGAAAGAGAGAGAGAGAGAAAAAAAAGTTAACCAAGACAACAGCAACAGCACATCCCTCCTCACAGACAGAATTAGAACATATACGTTATCATTATGTCACTTACACAATTCCTTCACGAAGGGCATGAAATCCTGGTTTTGACTCAAAGGCAGGACGGAACATTTGTATGGAGCTACAGTAGCAGGGAAGCTAAAGTACTGGAGGAAACAGAAGTTGCAGTAATGAAAAAAACAAGCTCTTAAATGAAAATCAATCACAAAAGCAATCATTAAATCAAAAAAAAAAAATTTTTGGCAGCTAGGTAAGGCTTTTATTATAAGGCAGCTGCTGCTATGTGAAATGTAGTAAGGGTTAAATAAGTCCCTAATGTCTAATCTGCCAACTTGCTTGAGAAAACTATGTTTAAATCTAAAATCTGTCATTGATTAGCTATTACATATTGCAAGGTAGGAATGGATAGTAAGGATGTAAATAAACAGTAAGAACGCGGGACAACACTCTACGTGACAGCATTCAACAACACTAGATGCCATAAAGAAACAGAAATTATGTATTATTTCATAGATAACATTGTCCATGTTGTTGATCCAGACTACCGACTTACCGTTCTTTGTTCATCACCTTCTCTTACATGGAATGTGTGCTCAAAGATGGTGTACATGATCCTACCGATGCCAAAGGAGGGCTCGATTACATTGGGAACAACTTCTTCCACTGTGGATGACCAAGACAGACAGAAGATGTGTGTTAGACAAACTGTCGCTCCAAGTATCCCGACAAAAACTTTCATACGATAGGATATATTTTTAATATGGTCCCAAGATGTTAAAAGACAAAACACAAGAAATACATATAAAACTAAACAGAAAAATTTATAAATCTCACCATGCAGAGTCTTCTGGAATCGCTTCACACTGACCATGTCCTTTGTGAGTTTGAAGGACTTGCCTTCTGACTCGATGGTGAATTCTCTGTGGAGTAACAAAATAACACACTGAGTGTGTTGCAAATGACAAACCCACAACCTTTTATCAGGGACCCATACCTACTGCATGACTGCGAAGAATAGCACTCACCCAGACTCACTGAGCAGCTGCTCCTGTTCTGTAATGAAGCACTCGTCACACACAGACAGATACTCCATGGCTATCTTAGCATCCTTCTTATACGCCTTTCCAATGGCTCCTTTGTTGGGCTCGAACTGGACGACATTTACAACTTTGTGTGGAGAAGTTAAGGAGGATAACAAGGCATTGGAGTGCTTAAAATGTTCTTTGTTGTTTGATGGTACAAGGCTTTTCTTTTGCAGTCTTAAGAGCTGTGACAGTTTAAGGATATGGGTTCTTTTAGGGGCTTTTCAGCAACCAAAGGGACCTTTGTAGCTCGTGCATGGCATTGCAGATCAAAGCAAGACCGGTCAGCACATCCCACGATTTCGATCCAGCCCTGCAACAGATATACATTTACTTTGAGCAAAAGTATGCAGACTCCCTGATGAGCCGTAAGAAAACACTGCAATGGAACGTACGTAGGAAGTTTTGGCCTCGGCGTCCCAGCAGTCACAGGCGTAGTGAGCCATCTCGTTGTCCATGTGCTGTCGGAAACGTAGCTTGTCTTTGGCGATACCAACTTTAGTAAGGTAGAGGTAGATCCTCCCGATGAAATATCCCAGGACGGAGTTATTGATCACTCCCTTTAAATGAGAAAGAAGAATCAATGAGTGTGAAAGTTCATTATTGTCCTTTGAAACAGTAGTTGACAAAAACTAAACTTAAATCAAGGTCCACTTAATGGCTAATAAACGGATCATGAGTTATAATTGTTTTAGTCAAAACTTGTATTTGCCTAGAGCCCCTTTTGTAGATCACATTTATTACAGGGTTACATTCATTGTTATCAAACTACAGCTGAGCAATATGTATCAATATTATACAAGATCATATTTCATCTGGGATTTCAGTATTTAAAAATCTTGATTGAAGCAATTTTCTGGTCGCAAAAGCACAATAACAGCTAAGAAGCAACTTTCTGAGCTTATGTTACTGAGGTTCCTGTGTAAATACCTGCTGTGTAAATACCTGCTGAATACACAGACTCATCTCTAAAACTTTATTATAGTATTTTTATAAAGGGATTTCCACCTGCTCCACAGCGTCCCCCAGCCTCATGATGTGTGCAGACTGGCCACTAGTCTGAGCTTTGGAGGAGTATAACGTGATGTCCAGGTCGGCTACACTGGAGAATTTAGGGTGGACCTTCTCATTTGGATCCACAAAGTGCTCGATCTCAGCCATGGTGAACTCTCTGCGTGAAAATGTGGAGCAATTACAGTCCTGTTCAATGTCATGTGTCACACCTCTACGAGTACAGATACAAAATCATTTCTAGAACAATGAGGCAACACGGTGGATCTCTCACCTAACACGAATGAGTCCAGAGCGAGGAGAGATTTCGTTCCTGAAGGAGTTCCCTATTTGAGCAGCAGCAAAGGGCAGTTTTCCCTGGTTAAACTCCAACAGACGCTTGAAGTTGAGGAAGATTCCCTGAGCAGTTTCAGGCCTCAGATAGCTGCAAGTTTAGATTAAATCAATCACTCAACAATGATACAAACGTGACATCAAGGAAGGATTCTCCACAGTATTATGTTTCGTTTTACCCCGGCATGTTCCCCCCTGGTCCGATGGACGTCTGGAACATCAGGTTGAAGGAGATGGGAGGTGTGAGGTCATTTCCTGTGGTGGGTGACTTGACGTTGTACTTCACAAAGAGATCGGTCAGCTCTTGCTGGGTGTAGTTGTCCATCTTAAAATTATAGTCGAGACAGTAAATTAGGGCTGAACGATTTTTTAAAATAATCTAATTGCGATTTTTTTCCCAAATATTGCGATTTCGATTTGATTATTTTTTTAAGCTCTTTGTCTTCTGTATTATTCAACAAAGACAAACAATAAATCATTTTATAATATGAACAACACACAATTACACACTAGACAGTTTTTTAAAAATATAGTATATACACACACACATACACACACACACACACACACACACACACAAGTGTATTTTTTTTACAGTGCACAGAGAGGAGCTGCCTCCAGCCCCTCCCCCTCGTGAAGTTGCGTGCTGCCGTGTGCACTTGCTCAGAGAGGCTATCGTTGCGTTAGCTAGTTGCTGGTGTTCTTGCCGTGGGATTAACTGTACTAATAAAACCGTTGAAACACCACGGCCACGCTGCTGTGAAAGCTCCCCGAACGTCATTTATCAGAGTCTGGTTGTTACCCCGCTCAGTGGCAGCTCATCCACTCCATATCTTTATAACGGAGCTAACCGCTAACCGGAGCTAACCACTAATCAGAGCTAGTTGCCAACCGAGCCTTCAGTTCTGCGTGCCTGTATCCATTAACTGCACGTATGGACTCGAACCAGAATAAAACCCTTCATTTTATTAAAATGGCTGTAAAAGTTTTAAACTACAACTCAGAGTTGTTTGAATGACAGAAATCTGCTCAAGGTACAGTGTAGCGTTAGCATGCTAAGTTGATGCTTTCTCTGTGGAGTGCAGACTGATTTGCTCTCGCGAGTCATGTGACCAAATCGCAGCCTTTGCGATTAGGAAATCGCGCTTTAACATATCGCGATATTATCGCAAATGCAATTAATCGTTCAGCCCTACAGTAAATCATTAAAAACCCTGCTGGAAACAGATTTTCCACATAATCCCTCAAAAGAGAATTTTGTCTCAGTTCACACGGACCTGAGTGGTGACTTCCTCCATCTCCGCCTTCTTCTCTGCTGTACACTTCTTATCAGACATCAGCTTCTGGAGGTGGGCTGTAGGACACAGAAACATGAAAACAATGCTTTCAGAAACATGTGTGATAATACTGAACAGACAACAGATTTATTTTTTTATGAATAAAAGAAATGATTTTATTTGACCTACAGTGTGAAAATGAGCTAAAAACTAATCAGTAAGAGACATGCACATCGGTTAAGAGTAGGCTTGAGATGTCAAAACGTCACTTGACATATCTCAGATAAATACACAACATGACTCGACATATTCTCATTATATAATATTTTCAAGTTTAATTATGTCATCTGAGCCAATTAGCCTCCAAGTCTTGCAGCAACTGACATGTTCTCCAACAGAGTGAAAAAATTGTAATTCCCTTCCAGGATCAATATAGTATAAATTATTCTTTCATTTTTTTCTGCCGGATTTTTGGCACAGCTGCAGTCTCTGTGATTCTAGCAGCTTGCATTGCTATAAAAGCCCTGTGTGATTTCTGCTGGTCCAGCCACTGCCATTCTCCCTCGGGCACAACACTGATACTCAGAGCTTGGCCAACCAGCAGTAGCCACTGACAAGTTTGGACCGCTTCCATCCCACCCTCTGCAGAATCCCATGAATAATACACATGAATTCTTACAAAGACCTCTGCTGGGGTTGTTTTTAGGATGACTAATCTTTAGTTTGCACTATAGTGGAAGCCAAGTCTCTAAATATACTCAGGCACACAGGGAGATTTACAAAAGGCTTACCTTTGAGGAGGTGGTCAGCCCTGAAGCATTCGCCATTCTTGACATCTTTCACCATGTAGTCAGCAAATTTGTCCACATGTCCTGATGTCCTAAATAATGGGACAAACAAAACACCTGACTTGAAACGTGTTAAAAGAAAAGTTATTAATGTTTAATTCCATTCAGTCAATGTATCTGCAACCGGGCTATGGAAGGCTGCTATAGTGGCAGCTTCCATGCATAAAATCGCAGAATCAATATCGCGCCTCTTTACAAAAACCCACAGTTCAGAACTTTGTATCTGACTACAGGAACCACAAGGCACTTTGTTTGGCAGTTTCTAACATTATTATAAATTAAATATACATAAGCGATGACAAAATACTGTTTAACACCCATAGAAGACATGCTATGACAGGTAATGACTTTTAGTTCAATTCTTACACATCAAACACATTTGAATCCGCAAACGAAAGCATTAAAAGAACACCTACTTGAGGACAGGCTCGGGGGTCAGCATGGTGCAGTCGATCTCCAGGATCTGCTCCTCCTGGATGAAGTGCTGCCTCCAGGCCTGCAGGATGTTGTTCTTCAGGGCACAGCCCACAGGGCCGAAATCATACAGGCCACTCACACCTGAGGAGCATTACTGTATGGTAACAGAATGTGACTATGTGTACGGCGATTTACGTGCAAACCGAAACCTTTACGTTCGTAACATTAGCTTTAACTTAAGACTTTCCAAGACTTACCTCCATATATGGCAAAGGCCTGGTCGTAAAAGAATCGCCTCTTGAGGGTATCCTCCATCTTGGTTCTGTCAACAATGTCATCTTTGGGTTGTAATGACAGTTCCTGTAATGAGAATTACATTGATACCATTCTTGACACCATGTAGTCAGCAAATGTGCCCACGAAACAAAATATCTGACATTTTAACATAAGTGTTATTAATGTTTAATTTGTTCCAAACAATGTATCTGCAACCGAGCTATAGAAGGCTGCTGTAGTGGAAGCTTCCATGCATAAAATTGCAGAATCAACATCCACCTGTTTACAAAATCCCACAGTTCAGCACTTTGAAGCTGGCTGTAGGAACCACCAGGCAGCAGTTTCTAACATTATCATCAATAGATATACATAAACAATTACCAAACATTGTTGAAACACCCACAGAAGACATGATATATCACAGATAAGGACTTTTGGTTTAATTCCTACAGATCTTATGATGACAAAAACACATTTGTGTCCGCAAAAAACAAAAGCACTGTGCACCTACTTGAGGACACATTCACACAGGTCATAATACTGTCAGGTTACAAAATGAGTTTAAGATGGAGTTAAGTTTGAGGACCAGGATCAATTTAGGAATATCTGAGCACTGAAATGCATTATTGATCTTTTAAGAACAATCTTATATAACACTGCTGTTGGTGCTTTCAACCGCATCTCGTAGTTTCCATTTAGCAAATAGAGCTGGCTCAGGTATCATTATGTGACTTATGTTTAGAATATCGGTCACTTCATACAAAGTGGTCTTACTCTTACGCAGGGTGTGATCGTAACCCTCTCTAAGTCTCTGAAGACTGTGAGATGTGCTTGAAAGCTCTGAGCACTAGTAGTAAGGGGACATTTTGGCTTGGATTATTATGTTACATATCATTTTTGAATTAATTTCCATGTTTGATATCTGATGGTTAACATCCAAATTGAATACATCCTTTTATCAAATGCGCCATGATGTCAAACACCTGTATCTCCAGCCAGCACCCATTTGCCAGCCTGCTTGTCAACATGATGGGTTGCCACAGTGGAACAAAAGTGTTGGCAAAACACACCATTAATGAAAGTGCATCAATATTTGCAGCACAGCCTTGCTATTAAAGGGAGAGCTGACAAGTGGGTATTTCTCATGTCTTTTTTTTTTTTTTTTTACAAAACAATAATTCTCTGAGGCTTGTCAGTGAATTTATGCTTAAGGTTTCTGATTCACCAATCAGATTCAATTAATTGAATTCAAATCCACAGTTAAAGTGCACTCACCTTGGCCTCCAGAGTTCTCTTCCTTGCTTTAAGTTCAGCCACAGCTTTAGTGACATCCACATCAGGAGCTCCATCCTGTTTCATTTGGCGCACAAGGTCCCCCTAAAACAGAGAGGTGGGCTTGAGACTGGCATCCAGAAAACCCCTGAGTCGGTTACAAAGCAATCAGCCAATTGCTTGATTTTTTTTTTTTTTTTTTAGTAGCATTAAGTTCGCCTTTTCTCTTAACCCCACCCTGTTCACAAACGTCTGCAACAGCAGCACATTGAAACGTGGCAAAGGGCGCAGACATGACTGCCAGTTAGCGTTAGCGGTTAGCTAGCAATGGCTGTCCTCTTTCATTGACAGCTTCAAAGCAGCCGGTCACGTTAGCCGGTTAGCATGCTGACTGTGACCCAGTCAGAGGCAATAAAAAAATATATAATCCTGAACAAACCGACTTAGTACACATCAGTAGATAGTATGAGATAACAAGTGATACCTGTTCTTTGACTGCAAGCCTCAAAGGAGCGAGAATCTCTTCAATGTTGCCGGCCATGGTTTGTCCTTCCGCCAGCTGCAGCCACAGGCTTTTCTTTTTCTTTTTACACAAGCAGACCGACGTTGAAAACGGCCTGTTTTTGGGCGGGTAGCGGAGCGACTGCCTAACAAAACGGACCGTAGACACCGGACAGAAGGCGGAAACCTCAGTGCTGGTCCTCAGCAGTGCTGATGCTGCGCTACGAAGCATGGACCGCCGTAATGCGAGAAGAGAATGATGAAATCTCTGGAAATGAGTAAACGCAGCTTCCGCTCCGGTCAAGCACTTTCACTACTACCGACACAGGCACTTGACGACATATCAGCAGATTCGTCAAACACATTAATACATGAAATTAAATCAAATTAAATTGTAGATTATTGTAATTCTGATTTAGTAGCTCATTATTTTCACTGAGCCAGACTTTGACTTTGTATCTCATAAACTTTATTTCATTATTTTCACTGGGACTCTTTTCATTTATTTGTTGTGTGTTGCTGGTGGAAATGCTCTTAGAGTTTTGAGCATACAGATTATAAGTAACAGGAAACTGAACTGAATTGTAGGTGTTGTGGTGTTACTTTCTGTTAGAATGTGACTGTAATGTATTTTGGACAAATCCATCAACCCATGCTGCAAGATTGACAAGACAAATCCTTTGCATAATAAAAGTACTCCATAATAAAACAAAGTAGCCTACTTAAACCTAATGTTTATCTGTTATCCGTTTGATCTGTTGAATAACGTGGGAGATTTTTAAAATCAGTATAATTATAATATTTACTTTATTTCAATGTGATACTTTTTACAATCCTATGTTTTTTTTAATAATATAGTATAGGCCTATATGTATTTAAAAACATGATATATCGCATTTTGTGTATATGGTAACTATAGCTCCAATTAAGTTTCATATTTAATGTGATACACGCGTATAATATGCCTTTAATATCAAGTACATTTGCAACAAACACATTTACAGGAATTTATAGGAATTTAATTTAATTAATATGTTTAATGGAACCTTTATTACATTCTGGATAAACCTTGAGTGTTGATTTATATCAACATAAAGTGACATTTATTCCACCTATTCTCTGAGAAGGATCCATTTTTTTTCTCAGTGTTGGTTTGAGATTACAGAGCAGCAGCCCTTTACTGTTGATTATTAGTTTTGACCACTAGATGGCGCCAGATGGGTCATCATTACTGGGAAGCCCTACAAGAAGCCCTTGGCACTTGAGCAAGACGCTATGCAGCAGGATAGCCCACTGACAAAAAGTAGAAGTATGCCAAGACTGGGCTGATAATTAGGCAAAGTGGGCAACTGGCTCAGGGCCGCAAGGGCAAGTGTGCAAATGTGTCTAGGTATATCAGGCCATGTATATATTTTTGGGGCATTTTAAGCCAAAATTATTTCATTTATTGAATAACCAAATTACTGGGTCTCTATGCATAATATAACTCTGACATACTAGTCTGTTGTGTGCACAAGTAGTGGGAGGAACCAGGGTGTCAAAAGGGTCCCAGCAACTGATCTGTGCTCTGGGACCACCCATTAGGTTAATTCGGCCATGCCGAATGCATGTAATAAATAGCCTGTTAATAAAGGTGCACTCTCAAATGAACGGTTGGACAGATGGTATTTGCTTACTTTAGTCTATATCGTCACCTTCCTAAAATAATGGCCTAAGTCATTTTTTGACAAAAAATATTTTTTTGCCTAAATCATCTCCTCATGGTGCTGGGCACCTCTGGTAAAACTGCCTACATCCTCAGTTGAACAGGTATTGTGATTCTACAGCTTTAGTATAATTGCCTATGTCAAGCGTGTGACTTAGGCCGTTTAGTTTTTTGTGTTTTCTGAAAAACCTGAAAAAATGACTTAGGCCATTATTTTAGGAAGGTGACGATATGGCATAATATACATTTGTGTCTGAGCTTGCTGGATGATGCAACAGAAAGCCCTTGTTTCAGACAACACAATTCACCACTCAGACTGTACAGAAACATGCGCCTCCCCTTGTTTCCCTGGGCAGCTTAAAGGGAGCCTGAAAAGAAAAGTGAAAACAGTCCAGAGGCAGAGCGGATCCACAGCTGGCTGCAGGAGGAGAGCTTTAATATACGTGTCAACATGGAAGAAGTACTGGCGCCTTTAAGGCAGGCTGTGAGGGAACAGGTGAGATATTCTGTCTGCTCACACACCTGCAAAAACACAAAGAAGACATTACGTAGTTACTAGCATGCAGCGACTCCATTGACAACTATCGATTGAAGAGGGGTTTTTTATGCTTCAGAAATATTTCTGTTGGGATAATGAAATGATAATTTTACATAGAGAAATAACACAAACTATTTTAATTTTAGCTTCTAAGCAGCATTGACATACTGTATATACAGTAGTTTCCCAGTCTAGGCTATCACAGTGAAAACACGTTTTTGAAATGAAAACCATTTCAATGCAAAATGTGACCTTTGTTTGGCTACATTGTTGCAACAGGTTTCATATTGAATGTTCTTCAATGAACGCCTCATGGCCTGAAAACTTAAGTGAAACTTAAAATAACTGGTTACTGCTTCAAGCAGGTAAGCCTGTTTTGGACTATGGCACTTTATAACAGATGTATAATAGATTATAAATATATTTTAACAAACAAGCATAAACTACAGGTGTCTTCTAGAATGGCAATTCTTTTTTCTTTTTTTTATATACAGGTCATGAAAGATTAGTTTGTTTTTATTACAGAAAGGACACATGCAAATATGAAACAATTACAAGGTAAATGTTTTTCTCTGAAGTTTTGTGTGATAAATGATATGCTTTTTTTCTGCAGGGTGACTTGGTGCATCAGTTGAAGGAAAAGGGCGCCACTGAGCAGGAGCTGATCAGAGCTGTTGCAGAGCTGAAAGCCCGGAAGAAGATTCTTGAAGCAAAGGTCAGATGTTTTCCTGACACACATTGGTTCCACAAATTTGTGTTATAGATTATTTACTTTGCATGTGAATCTGGTATTTAAAAATAATAAAAAATCATATTAATATTATTTTAAACCCTCACTTCCAGGAGCTAGCTTTGCAGCCCAAAGAGGACACGGTGGACAGAGTGAAGATGGAGGATACCTTAAAGAGGAGATTCTTCTACGATCAGGCTTTTGCCATATATGGAGGTAAAATAAAAAGAGAAAATAAAACCACTCAGCAGCATTTGAAGGGAGAGTTGAAAAAAACAAAGCATGCATAGTTCCAGGAAGATATTACCCAAAATATGAAATCACTGATACCGTGTTTGTTTCTCAGGTGTGAGTGGCCTGTATGATTTCGGCCCTGTGGGCTGTGCCCTGAAGAACAACATCCTGCAGGTGTGGAGGCAGCACTTCATCCAGGAGGAGCAGATCCTGGAGATCGACTGCACTATGCTGACCCCTGAGCCTGTCCTCAAGTACGTGCCAACAAACTCCAAAAACATTGTCATGAGAATTATTTCAGCTGGTCTTGTCGCGTTACATTTGTCTGTGTGCTCTTCTCAGGACGTCGGGGCATGTGGATAAATTTGCTGACTACATGGTGAAAGATGCCAATACCGGAGAGTGCCACCGTGCTGATCACCTCCTCAAAGGTGACTTTGTCTGACCACCATTACATCATTCAGAATATTCAAATGAGCCCCACCTAGTCCAGTCCTCCCCTAAACTTTCTATTATTTCCTTGCATTGCTAACAAGGTGTTAGATTTCATCCCTAAAGAGAAGGGTAACCTTTAGGTCAGACCCTTTCTCTAAGCAGATCATTACTAGCTGAGCTGTGAATGTGAAAATTCATCTGAAACTTGCATGTCATAAATTAGAATTTGCGATGGTCAACATATATCATAATAATCAATCTGCCACTAGATTTTGGAGCAGGTTTTAAACAGAATGTTTAAGATCATCTAAGGACTGGTTCTGTCTGGGCTGTATATCCTCAGGGCAGTTGTACGTAGAGAGAAGCCAGACATCATGTAGTAGAGACAAGCTGAAAAAAATAGTTGAAAGTGCTGATGTGGGGCTTTCACACAATATCTCATTCATGTCTGTGCCATAAAGACATTTTAAAAACTCAAATTATAATAAATATTCTCAGTGACTTATACTTTCAATGAAAAAGGCACAAAAACAAGTTGGGATGAAATCACTTTTCAAGTAAGCTTTTTTACAACCTTTAACTGTTCTATAGTAATATACCGAGTGATCAACAGTAATTTTTTGTTAAAGGCGCCTGCATTGTTTTGTCACATTTTGGGTTTCTGGGAGCTTTATACTTTGTTAAATTTACAAAATGATAAGTCAGACTTATAGCTGAGTAGCTAATGGCAGTTTGAAAGGTGATAAACAAAGTCAAACATAAATGCAAAGAAAATAACCAACACTAACTGGACTCCAGAAGGTCACCATTAAGCAATAGGAAGCTTGTTGCCTGCAAAAAAATGAAAATATTCATTAAAGATTCCACGGCCTCCAATGCCAAAATCTTGGTAAATATTTGTAGTACTTTCTTCACTTACTTAATACTTAATCCATCTGGACCTGCAAAAATAAAAATAAATAAAATAAGCTGCTGCACAGCAACCTAATATAATTAAAAATTGAGTACTTAAAAATGTGTATTAACTTGGGAACCATTTCTTTCAAGGCCAACATTTGTTTGAACTCCAAACAGCTGCTAAATCAAGTGTTTTGTTTCCTCACAGGTCACTTGAAAAAAATGTTGTCTGACGAGAAATGCTCTGCAGAGAAGGTGACCGAGATGGAGGACGTAATCACTCAGGTGTGTGTATGACAAACACCTCTTCAACACACACACACACACACACACACACACACACACGGAAAATACCCCTAATACCTCTAACGGTTTGCTCTCTGTTGCAGATGGACAACTACACCCAGCAAGAGCTGACCGATCTCTTTGTGAAGTACAACGTCAAGTCACCCTCCACAGGAAATGACCTCACACCTCCCATCTCCTTCAACCTGATGTTTAAGACGTCCATTGGTCCAGGGGGGAACATGCCGGGGTACCGATCAGTGAAACACATCATCTGTCTCAAGTGAAAAACTGTTGTTTGCTGTATTCAAATTGTGTGAAATAATTGTGTAACTTTTGCAGCTATCTGAGGCCTGAAACAGCCCAGGGAATGTTCCTCAACTTCAAACGCTTACTGGAGTTTAACCAGGGAAAACTTCCCTTTGGTGCTGCTCAGATAGGAAACTCCTTCAGGAACGAGATCTCTCCTCGCTCTGGACTCATTCGCGTCAGGTAGTCAGAAGCTTCTTCTTCTTCTTACTCACCTGCAAATTATAATGACAATACAGTGAGATGTTATCTTCTCCTTCTTGCAGGGAGTTCACCATGGCTGAGGTCGAGCACTTTGTGGACCCAAATGACAAGATCCACCCCAAATTCTCCAACGTGGCAGACCTGGACATCCTGCTGTTCTCCTCCAAGGCTCAGACCAGCGGCCAGTCTGCACATATCATGAGGCTGGGGGACGCTGTGGAGCAGGTTGGAATCCTTTCATCAACTTATTATATACTGTGTGTTTATTCTTAGTGCTGAAACCATTGCAGGTCTTAAGTGGACGTTGTTACTGATGGTCCCTGACAAACATTTAAACAACCCTCATTTAACATTATAAACCATTAAATACAAGATCAAATAGCAGGATACTCGAGGACATTGCATTATAAAACTGCCATATATTCAATATTGTTCCAGTATGTGTCATAAAAAAATGTCTTTCTTCTGCAAAATTGTGATTTTCTAATTGACTATCTCATTTACTGTTACAGGCTGGACAGGGAAACTGTAATAATAAGCTATCTGTCAGTCAGCTTTTAATTAGCTTAATTTTCAAAAATTGCATATATTACACCCAATATTGTGATAATAATAGGCATAAAAATAATGTGTTATTTGTCAACTCACCTTTATTAATAGATTAACAGGATCGTTTTTTGCAATTACATTGTATTTAATGGACTATCATCATTAACTCTTCTTTGTGTCTGCTGCAGGGAGTGATCAACAATTCAGTGTTGGGTTACTTCATTGGAAGAATCTACCTTTATCTAATTAAAGTGGGGCTGTCCAAAGATAAAGTGCGCTTCCGTCAGCACATGGAGAACGAGATGGCTCACTATGCGTGCGACTGCTGGGACGCAGAGTCCAAGACCTCCTATGTAAATCTTTTCTCTTTTATTTGCACAAATACTGTAGACTGAGAAGTTTGTGCATGTAAGTCAAGACACATTTTTTCTCTCTCTCAGGGCTGGATTGAGATAGTGGGATGTGCTGACCGTTCCTGCTATGATCTCTCGTGTCACTCCAGAGCCACCAAGGTCCCTCTAGTGGCTGAAAAGCCCCTGAAAGAACCCATATCCTTCTATTCTCCCAGTCCAACAACATTACAGCCATACTAAAATCTAATTATATATATTTTTTTTAATATGTAGTATGCTTTAAAATGTACATTTTAGCATGTAGATTGCATGCTAATCACTCAATTTATTTTATATTTTAAACTCAAGGTTCACTTACACTTCCTTTTCTTTTTCTATCTTCCTTATAATGCTCATTGACCTTGATTTGTTAATTTTTCTTGCAAGATGGATTCCTCTGTTTTACTCCTTAACTTGTTCACACAAAGTAGTTAATGTTGTCCAGTTTGAGCCCAATAAGGGAGCCATAGGAACAGCCTACAAGAAAGATGCCAAGTTGGTTCTGGAGTACCTAGCTGCATGTGACGACTGCTACATCAGTGATCAGGAGAAGCTTCTCAATGAAAATGGGTAATTTCTGCTTGCAGTGAAGATTCCATTAGGTTTATTCATAATATATATATATATATATATATATATATATATATATATATATATATATATATATATATATATATATATATTTCAAGTTAATCTGGTGATGTTTATGTCTGTAGGGAGTTCAGCATCGAGACAAACGGCAGGACATTTAAACTGGCCAAAGACATGGTCAGTGTGAAGAGGTTCCAGAAAACTCTGCACGGTAAGAGGCGACACTAAACCTGCCTTCAGAGCTGTAGAGCAGAACAGTGAGTTTGTTCAAGTGGGAAAACAGCCGTCTCTCTTTTCCCACAGTGGAGGAGATTGTTCCCAATGTAATCGAGCCGTCCTTTGGCATCGGCAGAATAATGTACTCCATCTTCGAGCACTCGTTCCGAATCCGGCAGGGGGATGAACAGAGGACAGTAAGAATGCTTCAAAACAAGGAATGAGATCTGAGTGAGAATCGCATGCTTGTTTAGTTTGAATAACTTCTTTTTTTTTTTTTCCAGTATTTTAGCTTTCCTGCCACTGTAGCTCCATACAAATGTTCCATCCTTCCTTTGAGCCAAAACCAGGAGTTTATGCCATTTGTCCACCAGTTATGTGAGTGTGACACTAACTTTCAGATTTCAATACAGCATTATGAAGTTTAAAGAAATAGTTCAACATTTTGGAAAATACTCTCATAAAAAATACTTTCATATCAGGAGTTAGATGAGAACACTGACACCACTCTCATGTTTGTTAAATATGAAGCTGGAGCCAGGGGATGGTTAGCTTAGCTTAGCATAAAGCCTGGAAACCCGGGGACAAGAGCTTGCCAGGCTCTGTCTGTAACAAAATCTGCCTACCAGCATCTCATCCTTCTGAGAATCCAGTTTTTTATGCTAAGCTAAGCTAACTGGCTGCAGGCTGTATCATCATATTTAACGAATATTTAATGAGAGTGGTGTCGATCTTCTCCTCTAACTCAAATAAATGTGTTTCCTAAAATGTCAAACTATTTCTTTAAGCGTTTCTAAATTTATTTCTGACGCTTATCTATTCAAACTGATGACTAATTTTTGTCTTCTTATTTTTCCTTTAAGCTGAGGCGATGACTAAAAACGTTGTGTCCCACAAAGTGGACGACTCTTCAGGATCCATCGGGAGGCGTTATGCCCGGTCGGATGAGATCGGGGTGGCGTTTGGCGTCACCGTCGACTTCGACACGGTGAACAAGACGCCTCACACAGCCACGCTGAGGGACCGCGACTCAATGAGGCAGATCAGGGCCGAGGTAGAACAATCCAACAACCGCAGCTTTAATTAATAAAATATAGGGTGTGTACAGTATCATACTTGCAAATTTCCTTTGTTCTAATATACAAAATTATATTGCAGGTCACTAGGTTGCCGGGGATGGTTCGAGATCTGGCTAACGGCACCTTGACGTGGGCTGATGTGGAGACAAAGTACCCCATCTTTGAAGGACAAGTGACCAGCAAGAAGGAGTAGCCAAACAGGGAATCACATTGTCAATGAAGATTTTACATTTTACCAAAGTCATTTTTGAAACAGAAAGCTTAGTAGCCTTTATATTTCTACAGGAAAAAGCTATTTTCTCTCTTTGGGAGTTGTAGTTATGTGTAGGTCTGGTCACATAATGCACATATGAAATATAAAGCAGCATCTGCAGATTCAAACGTGTCACATAGACTGGAGGAAAGCTCAACCAGTCACAAACATGCTGGAGGGCTCAGAGTCCTCTGTGTCCTCCTTCCTCCAGCAGTAGCCTATATTACTGTCGCCTGCAACTGTCTAAACAACTCCCAAATGGATGTGTAGCACTGATACTGAAAGCAGAAAACATAGATACAGCCATGACTTTTAATAAAAAAATGTAATACTGCATGCCTTGGTTAAACTTTGATAATAAACCATATACTGCACAGCTCTTTTCTTTTTTGGGTTGCTTTGTGTTTCCAGCTGTAGTGACACCACTGCATTGTATTTGTGTTGCTGTCACTAGACGGCACTGTGTGTTGTTTCACTGTCTATTGTAGAATGTGGGAGGCATGGACGTTACAAGTTGGGACATTTGGCTACAGCTCAAAATTGCAACAGGCTTAGACCCTCCCAAAACAGATCTGGCACTGGCAACCAGGAATATGGAAAATAGCAGCAAGAGAAAAGAGACAGGAGGGATCTTAATTTGAAAATGGAAAATAATTTAAACATTTCTTACAGACCAAATGCACACATACGCTAATGTACCAATTACATATTCATGGTTATTCATGCTCTTTCTCATATAATGATAGTCTGATGCTAAATGTGATATGTCATAATAAAAAACGAAACACTATTCCGCACACAATAGAGCTGCAGTAAGTGGGTTTAGGTGGTTTAACCTCTGCTGCATCATTTAGAGAAATACCAGGTGGTAAATGAAGTTAAAACATTCCATGAAAAACTCCTAATGTGTGGTTTACAGTGTGTTAGCAGTCCTCATGTTTCTCCCCCTCTGTCAGTGGTCAAAGTATAAATACATCATGTCACCTTTAACCGGTGGCAACTCCCTCTCAGGGAGTCAGAGGGACCCGCAGCCCACTCTGAGCAGATGTAAAGGTTTACATTTTCTTACATGCTTTGTTTTGTAATATGACATTTTAACCTGCATTTTTCCCCCTTCTGAACAAATCGAGAGAGAAAAAGTGTGTTTTTATAGCAACTCCTTCTGGCTGCAACTTCTGCATTCAAGGTCAGTATCACAACAGGTGCTGTGGAGGACGATGTGAGCGTGACCGTGTGGCATTTTTAACAGCAGGCATTGTGAAGAGAAAACAGGCAGAGATTTAAATAGAGTTATGTGTAGACCTGAAAGATCATTTTGAGCATGTTTTTCGCATTACATAGCCATGCAGCTATGTTTTGATGCAACATAACTAATGGATAACTTAATTGGGGAGAAGTTGGTTGGTTAAAAATAGCAGGCAGCTGTTCTTTGTTGATGTAGCCCATCTGAGTTCTAAGTGGGAACTCGCCCTCCACGGTGCTTTTTACCTGATAACCTCACACAAGTTAAAATTCCCAATTGATGGTGGCTTTTAGGATATAAAACAATAATTTCAAGCGTGAGAGACACGTGGACCACATGATACTGCATTATTCTACAAGCCTCTGACAGCCTTGGAATGTAAAATAGAAAAGAAAACATGCTTCTTATATTGCAGAAGAGACATCCGAATAAAGCATGCAGCTGTATTGTAAAGGCTAATATTGACAAATGCCTAATATTTTTATTTGGCATGTACTGTACATAGTATGAAGAAGTAGCAGAAGTGTACAAATCCTTTACTCAAGTACAGTAGCCTACTGTGCTTAAGTACAATTTTGGTGAACTTTACTTGACCATTTCCATTTTATGCTACTCTGACTACTTTTACTTCTGATACTTTACTGTTAAATACATTTGTATCATTTTGAATGCAGGCCTTTTACTTGTAAGAGTATTTTTATATTAAGGTATGGCTACTTTTATTTAAGTAAAATATATCAGTTTCTTCTACCACTGAAAGCAATGCCCCAATCTGAAAATACATTTAGTAAAACAAAGCTATAAAAATGGTTCTCTTAACAGTGTCAAATTATGAATGTGTTGTATAATAACGTTGTACAGTAGATGATCCAGGTCAAGTACAAGGCAGGCTACCTTGAAAGTACATTTACTCAAGTGCTGTACTGTACAAGTACAATTCAGAGGTACATGTTCTTTACTTGAGTACTTAAATTTTACTTTATACTTCAAGTTCACTACATTTCACAAGAAAAAATATATATTTCACTCCTACATTTCTTTCACAGCTATAGTTTTACATATTTTACATATAAAATATCAATGATCAGTTTATAAAATGTGATCCATTGTAACTACCTAACCATATAGCATTACTTTGACCAACTATAACATTAAAGTACAGCTTACATGCTAAAGCATCAATAAAATGATCCAATAATATAATACTGACAGGGGCCATTCTGTGTAATTAGTACTTTTACTTTTGATTCTTACTTTGTTGCTATAATGTTTGCACTTTCACTTAAGTAAAATGAGTACAAAAGTTTTACATTGTGGTATTGCTACTTATACTTAAAATAATCTTAATCATTTTCCCACCACTGGTACAAAGCCTAATAACAGTAGGTGCAAAAAGTACAGTAAAGTACAGATGCTAAATCTCCCTCTGAAGTATCATCGTGGAGTAAAAGTATAAAGTGTCACAGAAAGAAAATGCCTACAGTATGATAGTACAGGAAGTAAATTACTTTTACTTTCTACTACTTTCTAATAATACTAAGTCAGGGCAAGTATAGTACTTCACACGTGACAGTGACCTAAATCAAGAATGATTGAGAAGCTGAGAAGTCTATTTTTAGTTACAGTTGGAATAGATGTCTCTCATACAAGTGCCATTGTTGCACTTTCCTTTTTAGCTTTAACCTCACAGCTCTAAAGTGTCCTCCCTCCTGTTGTAGCCTACAGAAGTGAGTATGATGAGGGCAAAGAGGTGATAACCTCCATGTGTTCCCATTAGTTTCTTATTTGTAGGCGAAATAAGCCAACCAAGACGTGCTGTGATGCCATGCAACACAATGTTGTTTTCCAAGTAAAACCAGGTTTAGTTGTACAGGTAAAGTGTTAACTAGTGTTTGTGTGTTCAGGAGCCTCCAGAGCTCTTCCTGTCTGTGTCACCATGGGAATCAAAGCTGCACTTCCCAAATATGAGATCTATTTTTACAACATGGTGCTTTGTCTGGCCATGTTCTGGGCTGCTGGCTGGATCTTTGACGTGTCCAGTTGTGAGTAAAAGCACACCCACAAACACCCAAACACAAATTAGAAAGAGTACTGAAATGTCATGCTTCTCAAATACAATCAATACTCCGCTAATAAATATGACTTTAACAACATTTAACATGCACACAAACAATCACTCGTCAAACTATACTCACAATTAATTCAACTAAGAATACGTCTGTAGATACCCACTCAGTACCCAGCTAATAACATCAATGATGGCACTTAAGTCTCCCAGTGAGGCATGCACAATAAGCAGGACCCTGAAACAGAGCAGCCAAATGGAATTTAGCCATCATTAATGTTATTATTCCTACCTGTGCTTTTCTTAACACTGTGACAAATGTCTTTTGTACAAAAGGCCTACTGTATGGAACAACAACATGTGTATTACAATGCAATGTGTCACATTTTATAGATGTGAAAATTACAGATTATGTAACGGAAAAATAAAGTTCAGAGCAAACTCCAAAATAAGTGCTACAAAAGTCGATGTGTGTGAAATCCAATGATATACAAGTACATAAAAGGCTGCACAAATACAATAACTTTTAATTAGTTACTTTCGACATTTAAACAAATACTCTCATGCAGATGTGCAAACACATAATCATGTATGAACTCTTTTAGGGAAATCAGTGCATTTCTTTACCCAAAAATGAGTCTGGAACTGTAAACCTGATGTTGAGCACGAGTTAGAACTTTAGCCGTGTGTAGTGTAGACACTTACAGGCAACACAATGTGCAGTGTACATACAGTACAGGGGCAGAGTCACTGTGTGAGGGTGAAGAGTTGGAGCTATGCAGACCACGCAGAGGAGATCAGGTGTCAGTATTAATACCACAGAGCACAAGAAGAAAATAGGTCCTGTGTTGGCTCTGCAATTATTTAGAGTTTCACTGTCACTTGTAACAAAAGTTTAACATCTGCATTCAAGGACAAGGACATTTTAAATATATAGAGAAGAAAATATAAAGTGACAGAAAATGTAATTTTATTGTGTGTTGATGTTCAAATGTAATGACTTTTTTGCATTTTTTTTCTCATCTTTTTTTTCTATTTTCAGCAAGTGCAAACAGAAAGACGTTTAAAACCAGCGTGAAGCCAGGATGGTACTACTTTGGGAGGAAAATGGTGAGAGAACCTGATATATTCATAATATATCAAGACATTTTGTCATGATGTAAATATGTTTCTGATTTTCCTTTTTCTGCTCATTTATCTACAGGATACGGCTGATTTGGAGTGGATGATGTGGTTTTCCACCTTCAGAGCGCACATCCTGTTTGCTCTCTCTGGTCATGTGCTGTTCGCGAAGATCTGCTCCATGTTGGCTCCACAGGTGCTTCTACTGACGGATTGAGTATCTGATTGAGCTGCAGCAGGAAAAATAATTTAGTAAAGGATCCGAGCAAAACATTGAGCCACTGTGAAATGAGGTAGAAGAAACACTGAGATTTATCTCTCACTGTGCTGTGTTATTATGAATACTTGGTGACATTTGAAATCCTCTTTGTCACAATTTCTTTTTACAACATTGCACACATTGTCACTTTTAATATCATTAGCTGAAAAGCAGATAATGAATAGAACCAGATGGAAAGAAAATGAAAATGTAGCTCTATATTTAGCACGTTCACTTATACCAGTTTGATTATAGTGTAGATTTTATATTTGTTGCTTTGCGTAAACTTTTTCACTAATTCACCCTTCAAGTGGAAATTTGGTCAGTTCAGAATCAATATGGCAGAATAAAAAAGTGTTCTTAGTTATGAATTGACTGTAAAGATATGTTATCTGCAGCTTTGTGGAGCAATTTATATATACAATTTAAAGACACCAGCTCCATCATTAGATTTATTTTTTGGGTATTTTAATCGTTTAGTTTGAGAAGTAGGAGAATTTTCTCAACCCATAGAGAAACACTTAACCATTCAGTTTATTAAAAAAAAAAAGCATATTCAAAATCACCAAATGTAGAACTAGACTATATGGTTTTCACTGTATGGAAAGGGGGAGGAAAATTGTAATCTGAAAAGTAACTACAGCTGTAGGACAAATGTAGTGAAGTAAAAAGTACAATATTTGCCTGTGATATGCAGTGGAGTTGAATACAATGGAAATACAAGTACCTTGAATTTGTACATAAGTGACACTACATTTCTCTCCCACAGTACAGGTCCCTGGTGTACATGGTGTATGGGCTGCTGGCCGTGTGGACCAGTATGGGCTGGACCTACGTCACCCTCATCCTGTCCCACTGTATCCTGCTCTACAGCATCTCCTTAGTGAAAATCCGCTGGCTTTGCTTTGTCGCCGGCCTTTGTACACTCGCTACATTCAAGTGTGAACCCTTCGTGTCCTGGCAGGTAAACTGCGGCCACTTAATAGAAGTTCCATTATAAAAGTTACGAATATTAACGGTTTAGCCTGTTTCTCCTCAATATAGGCCGGCTTTGTGGAGGGTGACTTTGAGCTGCGTCATGTTCTCTTCTATGGAGGTTGTGGATTTACCATTATGCGCTGTATGAGCTTTGCTCTGGAGAACTGTGAGAGGAAAGATGGAAACTACAACATCCTGGAACTACTAAAATACAACTTCTACCTCCCCTTCTTCTATTTTGGACCCATCATGACCTTTGACAAGTTTTATGTTCAAGTAAGTTAAATGTATTATTATTCCCAGTCATCCAGCAGCTTGGACATTGTTAGACCTTGTTCATTTAGTGCCCTAGATGGTATTGTATTCATAGAGCGGTGGTTCTCAGCCTTTTTGGATTGTTGTTGTTTAAAGAAGCAATATCTGTTTGTATATGTCTATGGGTTATGACAAGGCCAACCAAAGAGTAGCGCTTTACCCTGTTTTATTTAAATATTTTTTATAGGCTTGAAGGGTTCAAATCATCCAATAATAAAAGAAGAAATAAATGTTATAGGATCATCTGAAAACATAAATATAATTTTGTGAGGGGGGGCCACTGCGAACCACTGTCACAGAAGAGGCCTTTTTGAGCTGTAGCATAGCAACGTGGAGGCCTCTGGCTTTGTGACATGTGTCTGCTGCCCCCTGCAGGCCAACAAGTCAGACCTGACCAGGAAAGAGTGGGAGATGTGGAACATCAGCCTGCAGGGCCTGATTCACCTGGGAGTCGTCATTGTCGTGGACGTCCTCTTCCATTTCATGTACATCCTCACCATCCCCACCGACCTGAAGCTGCTGAAGCATGCCTCTGACTGGGCTCTAGGTCTGTGCCACCTCCCCCAAATACTAATGTGTTGACTTAATGCTGTGGCATGTTAAGCAGAGCAGACTTCTTTGACAGCATAGCTAATGCAACTGTATTGTTTCCAGTGGGCCTAGCTTACTTCAACCTGGTGTATGACTGGGTAAAAGCAGCTGTCATGTTTGGAGTCATCAACACAGTGTCCAGACTGGATCATCTGGACCCTCCCAAGCCACCAAAATGCATCACTATGCTCTACGTGTTTGCTGAAACGTGCGTACACAGCTTGATCACATTTGGCCTATTAAACCATACAAATCCGTGAAACTAAACCAGTTGTTTTTTTCTCCTTTCATAGCCATTTTGACAGAGGGATCAACGAGTGGCTGTGCAAGTGAGATCAATGAATTCAATTAAAGTGTTATTCATTTTGACAAATAAAGAGGTTCTGATGCTGTCTCATTTTCCGCAGGTATGTGTACAATTACCTGGGTGGAAAACATGAGAATGTGGTGGAGGAGCTGGTGGCTACACTGTGCACCTTCGGTGTCACCATCCTCTGGCTGGGACCCTGCGAGGTGGTGCTGATCTGGGCTTTCCTTAACTGTTTCGGCCTCAACTTTGAGTTGTGGACTGCCAAGTTCTTCTCCATGGAGCCTTTTGCTTCTTTTGAGGTTTGTTAGCCGAGGTGGTCTTTCACATTTCAGTTAGGATACTGACACAAAATGCTTTTTGTAGATATTAATGTTTTATTAACAGATGGCGATGTCAGAAGCAATGTCCCGTCGGATCAGAGCCGTCTTCAATACTTTGAACTTCTGGACCATTGTGTTGTACAACATCCTGGCCTTGAACAGTTTGGACTTTGCCAAGTTGGTTGCCAAGCGGCTGCTTCTCAAAGGTGATTTTGTTTTGTTAATTTCAAAGACGGTTTATTTTTTGATCAACTCCATTAATCAAGTTGTTTTTACTTCCCCAGGCTTCCCTATAACCACCATCATCGCCATGTTTGTGACCTACTGCCTGATTCAAGTGATTAAGGAGAGAGAGAGGGGGCAGGCCCTTATCGATGATCCCGATTCTCTTCCTCCTGCTCCCCCTACAAGCGTTGCCCCCGCCAGCCCAACCGCAGCTTCACCCACTGCTGCTCAACCAGTCGCAGATCCGAGCAAGGAAAAGGCAGAGTAGATATTTCCACTAACAGCATAGGATGTTTACAGCCAAGAGTGTTATCGCCAGTCCAGATTTTAAACCATGAATTGTGAATGGATGCTTGGTTTCTGCTGATGTAGAAAAAAAACATTAACTGTAAATAAGTTTACCATCATGTGTTTATACCTAAAAGGGAATAAAATAGAGCCTAATGAAAGACATTTACTCAAACATGATTTAATATATAGTATATTGTCCAGTAGCCACTGAAAATAAATAATAAGTGTAGAGATGTTAAATGTACTGAAACCTTTGTCATTAATTAAAATAAACTGCAAAGATTTGTTCAAATGTTTTGTGTCTATATGGAGAGTGTCTTTTCTGATGGAGCTGTGTGAATATGACTGAGAGAAAGGGGCTTATTACAGTACATGAGTCAGTGTTGAGTCTTAGGGTTGTGAGGTATTTGTGTAGCGTTACCTCAGCAGTTGGCAGCTTTATTCCTGATGCCTCCACACTGGAAACCTTTTTCACTCTGCTCACACCTGTGGTGAATCACCTGGATGTGATAAAAGACATTTACTGATGTATGCTAATTTCCGTTGTCTAAAACGTCTTATATATAAAAATGTATTGTAAAAACATATCTACAAAACATTGTAATGAATATATATTGTAATTTTTTATAAAGAAGGCTTAATTCCCTACAACAGCATGGCTCTGTAGTTTTTTTTAGCAAACATTCCTAAAACAGAAGTAAACTAGGTCTTTGTTGGGCACTATTTTAAGCCGTGCTTTAATACACAATTGGTGTGCGGGTGAGTATTTACGGCTGCAGAACAGTGTATGTGGAATTTACAACATAGACAAAATAAACTACAGTGACCATGTTCATGGTAAAGAAGAAACATGTCACCCAGTGCACAACATTGAGGTCTATGGCACAAAGGAATAATTTCTAGCAGGCTTCGGCAACACAGAACACAAACATAATTGTTAGTAGCAACAATTCCTCTGATTTTGATCTTTTAGTGGGATTTGTTGACAATAAGAAAAAGGAACAATTTCACCGGGACAACAAAGTTACAATAGTTTGTTTTGATTTTGATTTATTTCTTTATTTGAATGGGGACAGTGAACATTAATCAACATTAAAACAATGTAAATGTGCCCGAGTTAGCTCAAAAGTGCTAATTTTCATCGGTAGTCCCCCAGCCAGATGTAAAACAGGCAGCCTTTAAAGATAATGACAGGTATAAAATCACACAATAAAATTACATACAACACATTGTGGTTAATAAATACAATTAATGTAAAATACTTATATAACATTTAAATGCACACAGAAAGCATTCTGAGGTTACGTGAGTTCCATAATGCAACATGAATATCATGTAAATGTAGTAATACAAGAAATTAACAGAGTGACACTGTTGCTATAATGACTAACCCATCCACTCCAGATGCCCATGACCCGTGACTCAGGATGGACATATTTCCCATGAAGCAATGTGTCAGCTGTCCGAGAGTGGGTGGATGTTCCTGGGGAGTGGGTAGGGTCGAGGTTGGAGGTGGAGAAGGGGATTGAAGCGTGGATATTGCATCTCATGTTCCAGAATGAAGCCCATAGCTCCACACCGAGCACCCGGACTATAAATAACCTACCAGTTGGAGCTCAGTTGAAGGGTCAGGACAGCTGAGGGAGTGGGCCGTCCCGGGGTTCAGCTGGTGTGGGCTAATAGCAGACGGACTGTGCCTCTGAATCCTCTTTCCAGGCTAGAAACTAAAACTCTACTATAAAGAAGATCCACTTTTGTTTGATTTGAAGCCCCTGAAAGGCTCTTTAAACTTTCCCTGCCAGGAACGATGGCTCTGCCGATAAACCCCATGGACGAACCCAGGCTGTACCAGCAGACGTTGCTCCAGGACGGCCTGTTCGACATGCTGGAGAACGAGAAACTGGTTGACTGCGTGCTGAAGATCAAAGACAAGGAGTTCCCCTGCCACCGCCTGGTCCTGTGCGCCTGCAGCTCGTACTTCCGCTCCATCTTTCTGTCTGACCTGGAGGAGAGCAAAAAGAAAGAGATTGTTTTGGAGGATGTGGAGCCGGGTGTCATGGGGCTGGTCCTCAAGTACCTGTACACCTCCAAAATCAATGTGACAGAGCAGAACGTCCAGGACATCTTCGCAGTGGCTAATGTGTACCAGATCCCTTCAATTTTCACTGTTTGTGTGTCTTTCCTACAAAAGCGCCTGAGCCTCAGCAACTGTCTGGCTATCTTCAGGCTCGGCCTGATGCTGGACTGTCCCAGGTTGGCCATCTCTGCCAGAAACTATGCCTGCGAGCGCTTCCAGCTCATCTCCAGAGACGAGGAGTTCCTCCAGCTGCTCCCCAGCGAGCTTGCAGCCATTTTAGCGAATGATAATCTGAACGTAGAGAAAGAGGAGGCGGTGTTCGAGGCTTTGATGAACTGGATGTCCCGGGACACTGAGAGCAGAGAGAAAGATCTGCCAGGTTTGCTGGATTGTGTTCGTTTGCGTCTGGTCGACGAGGATTATCTGAAGGAAAAAGTGGAGAAACACAAACTGATCTCCTGTAATCCTGAGCTGCAGCAGAAACTCCAGCTGGTTCGGGATGCTCTTGCTGGGAAAATGCCGGAGGTTAAAAAAAGCAAAAGCAAGAAGGAGAATGGTGGAGCAGAGAAAGATGGAAAGAATGAGGATACAGCAGAAGAAGAAGAAGAAATAGAAGAAAGTCTTCTCCCAGGCATCCTGAATGACACCCTGCGATTTGGCATGTTTGTCAGGAACTTGATACTAATGGTGAATGAGGCAGGCGCTGTGGCCTACGACCCCACAGGGAACGAGTGCTTCGTAGCATCACTTTCCACACAGGTCCCCAAGAACCACATAAGCCTGGTCACCAAGGAGAACCAGATCTTTGTGGCAGGAGGATTATTTTTTGATGAACAGAACAAAGAAGATCCACTGTGTTCTTATTTCCTACAGGTAGGCAAATACAGATTTGAAAGAGGAGAAAGTATTATTTAACAGTGTAACATTTATATTTTACCTCTATTGCTAAAGATTTTAACGTGATGCAACAAATAATATGCCCCCTCTACTGCTGAATGATGCTCAATATTTGTATTAAACCTTTTAAAAGCTGTTGTGTCCTGGTGGTTGTGTTTAAACCCACAACATTTTATTTTATGTTCTAATGGTGATCTCAAAGTTTCCAAAGATACCAAATATGTCAGGGTGAATTCTGGGAAAACATGGATAAAATGAGGCCATCTAGAATATATCTGTTTTGATGAAATAGTGCAGCCAAACAAATCATGGTGTGTTGTGTTTAGATATCACACTCAATGTAAATGTAATTTAGCTTCAATGAAGGTGGAACAATAAGGGTTTGACAGCCTTAAACATTTAGCAACATACAGGGAAATTAAAAGTGGAACATTGGATGTTAGGGGGTGTAACCTGAGTGCATCTACCTACCTACTACAGCATGTACACTTGTATATACTAGACATAACCCCATTCACAAATGTTTGACCTCCTGTGACCTCAGTATGACCCGGTTAGTGCTGATTGGCTGGGGATGCCTCCTCTCCCGTCTCCCCGCTTCCTGTTTGGGCTGGCCGAGGCTGAGAACTTCATCTTTGTTTTGGGAGGGAGGGAACTGAAGGAGCAGGAGCACACGCTGGACTCAGTTTTGGTCTATGACCGACAGTGAGTTCAAGTCAAAGTTAATTGTAAACCATTTAATGGACTGCTGTTCTCAGCACTGAATCCTAATTCATTTACACCTTTACAGATCTTTTAAATGGGGTGAATCAGAGTCACTTCCTTATCCGGTCTATGGACATGCAACTGTAACCCACAATGATGTTGTTTATGTGATCGGAGGAAAGGGAGACACCAAGTGAGTATTAAGTGGAATCAAAGCATTAATATCCATCTTTGGCAAGTGTGAAGGCTATATTCTTTAACCCAGCAACACATGGAACAGGGGTAATTTTCTTAATAAAGGTCATATTAAGAGACCACTAGGACCTCAGATACACTATGTTCTTTGTCTCTGTTCTGAAAAGGACCTGTCTGAAGAAGATGTGTGCATATGACGCCAGGAAATTTGAATGGAAGGAGCTCGCACCCATGAAGGTTGCACGTTCTTTATTCGGAGCCATCGTTCATAAGGACAAAATATATGTGGCAGCAGGAGTCACCGACACTGGGCTGACAGACACTGTGGAGGTGTACAACATCGCTACCAACAAGTGAGTTCCTGTGATTTAGTGCGCTGTTCTGAATATGAACTTTGCAGAAAGGAAAAATCACACTGAAGACATTGTACTGCTGTTTACCTGTTGTTTGCCACATTTTACATAACTACCTCAATTTTAAAGCAGTTTTTTTCCATGAGGAAAAAACACTTAAAAGGTTAAATTTAGCTTAAAAATGTGTGTGTTTGTGTGTGTGTGTGTGTGTGTGTGTGTGTGTGTGTGTGTGTGTGTTTACATTTTTCAGGTGGTCAGACTTTGTAGCATTTCCCCAGGAGCGTAGCTCTCTGAACCTGGTGTCTGTGGCTGGCTTGCTGTACGCTGTAGGAGGTTTCGCCATGATGCCTTTGGAGGACAGCAACGAGATCGTTCCCAAAGAGATGAACGACATCTGGAGGTGGGTCATAACAGACACGTTCATTCATTCATCCATAGCGCTCTTTGTTGCCCTTTGTCACATTGGACTACATGTTAACAGAAAGTAAAACGGAGTCTTATTTTTAGCTTCATAAATAATTGTTAACCATTTGTTCTGTAATGTTAATTTAGCCAAAAATGGTATATTGTTATTCATGATATGTACAAACAATGCCAGAGTATGCACTGTTGATTGCTAGATTTTCAGTGTATGTCCAAGTTTTACCTTTCATGAACAGAGTCTGATAACCTCCTCAGGTTTGACGAGACAGAGAGGAAGTGGAATGGGATACTCAAAGAAATCCAGTATGCTTCAGGGGCCACTATTCTGGGGGTCCGCCTCAACACCCTGCGTCTCACCAAGATGTAAACCCCCTTCCAGTCCCTGCTTGTTAACAAAAATTTGTGCACAGTGACATCTGACATTAGCAGAGTTGTTAATTATCAGCTTACTGTAGTGTTCAGTTTGTTTTATTTTACACTATGATAGCAGCTCTAACTATGTAGCTATACTTTTGGCTTAATATCAAACACAATTCTCCTATTTGATTGAAGACATTTTTATATACGTGCGTTTCAGTGATTTAAATCTGATTGAGATTGTAAAACTGTAAACAATCTGTAGGCTGTTGACATTTTTTGCACTGTAATGGAATAAAATGCAAGTATTTAGCACCAAACACTGTCTCAGCAGTCATGGAAATGTGTTGGAAAGAAGTTGTGAATTTCTCAACAGATGGCAGCAAAGTCATAATGTAGCTGCCTTCAGAGAGCATGGCGGGAACATGATACAGTTAAGAAACAAAAAAACAGCACACATCTCCATTTGCAATAATATATCTATACTGTTTAATATTGAAATGATTTCATTACGCTCTGCTGTGTTACAGACAGCAAACACTAGTCAATAATACAATAAAAGACAGAAAATACAGTCTAATGGTATTAGCACCTCTAGACACTATCGGCCTTGTACGGTTTTTAGTATTTTAATATAGCTTAACTTGACAACTACTGCCTACACATGGTCTTTGTACACCAGACACTGTACACTAAGACATAGTGTTTACATTATAAAGTAGAGAATCAGCAAATAACAGTACACATTATGATTTAACACAGCGGCAGTATGAGTAAGTACGGGAAATGTAGAGGGTATGTAGACAATACATATTTGAATCGACTATGGCATTGATGCCTATGGTTATTATCACATTTATCTTTGCCCAAAAAGGGGGAAAGTCACCATCGAACAAACTTATTAGAACAGCCAACCAAACTTTCACATGCAAAGTAACAAACATCCGTTTTCCAATTTTATGTTCTAGTTTATATGGAGCCCAGAAACTGACAAAATGTAGTATTATCAGATGAGTCAAATATACAACTGAACACACAATACTGTCCGTTAAAAAAATTTAGTGTAAAAAGGAACTTTATTTTAACCTCAAATCAGTTAAAAAAAAGCAAATCGCTAATATGTGTGTAGGTCTATGTGTACCATTTGTGAAGAAATTTACAGGACTGCGTGGCTAGCTAGCTAGCTTAACTGAAAACCCTGGTGGCTAAACACACTGAGCACCAGCCTTGTCAATTATGTTGCAAACTTTATTATTCAGTGTTATCTTTTACACTTTGTAAACGAGTGAGTGATTTAAAGCAACACTAGAGAACTTTTCCCGCTTTGGCCCCCCTACAGGTTGGAAGCGGAATTGTCCATTACATTACATTGTCCAGTTCATTTGAACTACAGATCCGCTACCTGATCTGGCAAACTTGCATAATGTAATGTAATGGACAATTCCACTTCCAACCTGTAGGGGGACCGAAGTGGGAAAAGTTCTCTAGTGTTGCTTTAATGGCTCTTTTTAAACAAACTAAGCTAAAATGCAAAAAGTAGCTTTCTGCTTTTTAAACAGATTGGCGGTCAAAGGAAAAGTAATAACACATTTAATATATATATATATATATTTTTTAGCGAGGGCTACAACGAATGATTATTAAAAAAAAATAAAAAATATCAACTGACCGCTTAGTTGTTTTTCTTTAAAATGGTTAAAACAATGCGCAAGGTGGCAAATGACTTGTTTTGTCCCAACCTACAGTCCAAAACTCAAAGATATTCAGTTTACTATCATAGCAGACTAAGGAAAATAGAAAATATTCACATTTGAGAAGCTGGATCCAGAGAATTTTGGCATTCTTTATTTAAAAAATGACTCAAAACGATTAATCGACTTAAAGTGGCCATATTATGCTCATTTTTAGGTTCATAATTGTAATTTGAGATTGTATCAGAATAGGTTTACATGGTTTAATTTTCAAAAAATACCATATTTTTGTTGTACTGCATACTGCTGCAGATCCTCTTTTCACCCTGTGTCAGGTCTCTGTTTTAGCTACAGAGTGAGACCTCTCAACTTCTGTAAGATCTTTGTTGTCAGTCGCACAAACGCAGTAGCTAGGTTAAGATTACATGAGCTAGCTAGCTGTTTCTGCAACTTCGGCCTGTACAAGGCAGGATTAGCCGGGAGACTTCTTCTAAATGAGGGCACACTTCCAACTTTGGGTGGAATACCTGCAGAACAGGGACACGTAAGTAGTTCTATACAATTTATTTTGTAGATTAGGGTGAATTTGTGTGTGTTGTAGCAGTGTTTTGCCATTGAGAACGAGCTAGCATGCTAGCTAGCGCGGTTAACCCCCTAGGCCCCTCGTCTCGGCTAGTTACGTAAAAAGCCGTGCAGATTTTGAACAGCTCACCCGGAGACTGAAGGCAGGACACATTCAGAAACCAGTATCTCACTCAAAACAGCATGGGTATTTTTTTGATATAAGTTTGTATGCGTGTGGAAGCACCAGAGACACAAAATATTCCCAGAAAAAGTGATTTTTTCATAATATGGGCACTTTAAACTATCAAAGTAGTTGTTTAATAATTTTCCATCAATCAATTTTAATAATTTAGCGAACAATTTATGTGTTCTATTTTATTTATATTAACACATAATTTATAGTTTTGACTCGTGCGGTTACCTTTTGTCAGTTTTGGGGCTCCATTATTTGCACCCAAAATATGAGTAAAAAAACTGCTCCATTCTTAATAAAAGAGCTTTCTTTACACATTTCTTTAAATTCTTACATACACACAATGCTTTATCTCCATTAGAGCCATGACACTTTAGTAACTGCTACTAAAATAAAAATATTCCCAAAAATTTTTTCTTGAAGCTGAAGGCCACAAAATACACACTTCGGCACTAGCAGCTACCCAAAACCCCCCAAACTACAAGAACCAAAGTCCAAGTGAAACCCAACTTGAAAATCCCATGAGCACTCTGCTTTAAACCAACTGCCATCATCAAAGCTTCATTATTTGACAAACATTTCCCTTGGGTAAAATGCAGAATGCACAGTCACTAGGATGTCTATGCACCCAGCTAATCACTGACAAACCCTTATTTAAGGACAAGGGTAGGCCAACCTTTGCTTCATCTAACACAAGCCTTTGGCTGCTAGCCTTAGTAAAGGAAATTTGGCTAATTAAAATACATAAAGCCTACTTGCCTAGAATATAGGACTCCTATAAAGACAAAATGTCCCTTCTCGGTTTCTAGAATCTCTGCTCTACTGCCATTTTACTTTTAAACAAGAAAAATTAACATTTTAAAAGATTGTTATATCCTTTTTTTTAGGATTTGAGAGACATCAGAGCTTATAAATGTCTGTCTTTGATACATTTTTAATGTCTTTGATACATTTGAATGCACAGTTTGATTAAGTATTGCTTTGATGATGTCTCAGATGGGTTTGTCTTATTTGCAGCTGGATTTAAGCAAGACTTGTTCACTAAACAATCCAAGACATAAATTCTGCTTTATAGGGTGGATTTAGACTTTCGTGCTTCCTCCGGACACCGTTCATGAACTATATATTTAGCATAGTTTGAAAAGTGGGGTAAAACAAATAATTTGGGGCTTTTAATTGGACACATTTGACCTTTAAAAACAAATCAGATCATGTGCTCACTGTCATTCACCTCTAAAATGATAAATATGATTCAGTTTGATTTATAATAACAGCAAGTGATTAACACACTGGTTTGGAAACCTGTACTGAAGTGTATTCTAGTGTAATATTTAAAACTGATACCAAGCAGGTACAGTAGGACTTATTTTTTGCAGGGTCTTAACAAACAGTTTTGACGTCCCTTTGGTCCAAATAAAATAATAACACCTGCCCAGAACACATTTCTGGCAGAGACTGCATTTTTGCAATTTCCTATAATCGTATGCCATGGAAATATATATATATATATATATATATATATATATATATATATATATATATATATATATATATATATATATATATATATAAAAAACACACATTTCGATTCATATAACTGTTTCTATATCAGCCTTCAAACCATACTAGCTGAACTGGAGTATAAAGTGCTCACAATAATTGATATCTTTCTCATTACTCAATTTGGCAACTGACAACTTCCTTTATATTTTCTCATGAAATATAACAGTCACATGTTAAAGTCCCTTCAATAGGAGCAAACTGGTAAGAACTAAAACTAATTTCTCTTAATTATGGTAGTGATCGCAGAACAAGCCAATCAGAAACAGCCGTAGCTGTACTGTCTGCCCCCTCAGGGAGGAGTCATAAATACTTGTTAAAGAGCAGCACAGCGTCAAACAGGCAGACTGAAACAGAAAAACCAGGAAAGGTGCTGGGTGACACATAAATGACTCCTCAGGCCACGTACTGCCACTTCTGCAACTTCCTAATAACAAACTCTGATCCAAATTTGAACAAATAACACAAAGAAATTGACTGTAATTTATAGATTTCGTTAATCATTTATGAGCATTAATATCCACACGTTACATTTAAACATAAAATGTATGCCTTCGGATTTAGCCGGCTGTGTGGAAATCATTTTTTCAGTACACACCTCTGCTATCTGTTGTTCACCTTGTATCTGCAGTATCCCTGTTATGGGATAGTGTGGCAAGCAAATTCAAAGTGCATTAATCAGTAGTATTAACTACTATCCCTCCTCGTTTTGCATCAGCTACTATCATCATCCATAACACAAAAACATTCAAATCCCTCTGAGTATAAGGCGAATACACACACTATAACCACAGTATCTCAGTATCGTCTCTTGGGCTAGTGCTTCTCAAAACTGTGAAGTGGGAAAATACTTGGCTTCTTATGCTCCCAAAGTACTATGAGCTTCTGCAGTGATAACTAGAGACACACTATAAATGATAATGTACTCTTAAGGGAGGCCTTTCTCTTTCTTTAGTGTAGCTAACAGAGTGCAGTTTACTAAGATACCACAAGAGAGCAACAGTCTATGTTTATGTGACATTGCCTTTAGTCCTCTCTGTGTCAACATTTAGAAGCCCCATCTACCAATGACTAGATCAATCCTTAGATGGGTATAACATGTTCAGTTACCTCATCAAACTGCTCAAAAAGTGTAGCTCATTTGTGACCCTGGAGCTCTCTGTCCAGTAAGGCTAAATTGGATTTATCACAGCCAGAATATATTCAACAATTTAACAGCTCTAGACTTTTCATTTAAAGGGCAGTCTCAAACTGGACCCTGTACAAAAGCAGCAAATCAAAGTACAAAACGTGTTATACACAGGAAACAAAAGAAAAAGTACCATTTTCAAATAACATCTGTGGTGGCCCTAACCATTTAACCATGGCAGTTTAAGAAATACACGTAACTGGGGTGAACTAAGACATAACACTACACTAAGGTGCTTCAATTAGTCTTTTAAATAAAACGATGAAAAGCTTATTACATTTACAAAAGCTTATCAACAAATTCCAACTTTCTGTAGTACCAGCCAAGACGCACGTGGGGGCACATTCAAATGACTCTCCAAATGTAAACATGAGGAATTAATCACAAGGAAGAAACACATCTTAACAATATTTACAGGTTAACGCTACACTACAAATAGGCTATGTATAGATAAAGTGAGCGGGAGTGCATCAATAGTGCACAGATACTCTTTTTGGGTAATTCATCGATTAGAATGCCAGATTTAAAAGAATATTTTTTTTGGGAAGTAGCCTATGCTTGTTTGCTTTCTTGCAGAGTTGCAAAGATACCACTCTCATATCTGTATGCTAAATATGAAGCTACAGCCAGCAGCCAGTTAGCTTAGCATAAACACTGGAAACAGGGGGATAGCTAGCCTTGCTCTGTCCAAAGGAAACAAAATCCACCTATCAGCACCTTTTAAGCTCACTAATTTACATGTTAATTCTTGTCTGTTTAAACTGTACGAAAAACGAAGTGTAAAAAACAACAATTTGTGACTTCACCGGAAGCAGAGCCTGACAGTAGCTTAAAAAACAGTGTTTTAAAACCCTGTGAGCTGCAAATTGTCCTATTTCGGTATTTGTCCAGATAAAACAAACAAATTACTGAGCTTTAGGTGGTGGTAGGTGAATTTTTTTTTTTCTTCAGACGGAGTCAAGCTAGCTGTTTCTTTCCGTTTCAGGTCTTTGTGCTTAGCTAAGCTAAGCTAAGCAGCTGCTGGCTGTATCTAACGTAAAGACACGAGAGTGGTATCCATCTTCTCATCTAACTCTTGGCAAGAAAGCAAATACGTGTATTTTTCCAAAATGTCAAGCCTTTAAGAGAAGAACTTTTTACTGACAAGGATTATTTTCTATTCTTTCAGTTCTACGCCAGTAGATTAATGACAAACAATTGTCAAAAGTACACATAGAGCCACAAATGTTTGAGGGGTATTACATACTGCATGTCCCTCACTTCGATCAGCTTCTACAGATCACTGTTAGAAGAAATTGACTAGTTTATAATAGTGATGTAATCGTAAGCAGCCCTTTTAGTGATGCACTTTGTTGTGCCAAAAGTACTCCCCGTCAGTGCTCTTTAAGAGATTTAGGCATTGTAATATAATGTTGATCACTTCACAATATACATCATGGTGAAATGTGCACACTTAATGAGCTACGTACGCAGGTTTTTTGTGAATATTATTATCCCTACACTCTTGGTATTCTGCAAACTAATAACACAGATCGGGTTTAGTTGGGAAATGTAAGTTAACATTAACATTATATTTTAAACCTACAAATATACTGTAGGTCAGAGTACATTAGGTTTTTACTAACAAGTCACAGAAAAGTGTGATATCGTCTCAAAGCCAGATCTATAGGAGAGGAGCACGCTTGCTTAATGTAAGCAAAAGATAAGCGTCAACAAATTACTTCACCTCCTGACTCGGGGGGGGGGTAAGCTGAACGTAGATTTGAAGATCCTCATCTCATGACTCAGCCTCACATCTCACACACACACACCGTCACAAACACCACATACTGCATTGCATGGTTGACTCTCCACGCATCACAACTTCTCACGCATCCTTACAAATTGACTTAACGTGCCACGGATTACACACTATCACAATTATAAAAATGGAGACAATTAGGAGTACATCTTAAATATCACTAGAGTTAAATGTAAGGTGCAGGATTGATTATAAATGCTGTATAACATTATCTAACTATAGCAGGTGAGCTAACAGGATTTGGTTATTGGCAATGCCATATACATGTATATGCTCAGAGACAAATCAGCATTTGGTTATTGCTGGGTCAGACCAGAACCACTCGCTACATCTTGGCAGAGAACGATCAAAAATAAAACATCTTTTCTCATCATAGTGTGGTTCTTGCTTGACTGATGACCCCCGTATGAGTGAGGATTTAGGAAACTCTTCCTCCTACTTTGTAAAAGATGCTACAATCAATGCATTGTGCAAAGCTCTGGGGAGATGTGTGTGGTAGTGGGATTCCAAATGAAACCAGAACAGAGTTGTAAAATTCACGAGGAAAAGAGCGGTGACGACACGTCCTACTGGACTCTGAGGTTATATATTGTATTTAACAGAGTAAAAAATAACTATTTCTTATTGTGGTAGGTGTATGTGTGTGTGTTTTTATGAGGCCTCCATGTAGCCTTCAGTCAGTGTTTCTCCGCGGTGTAAATGTCACTGAGGCGCATCACTCTCCTGCTGCAGGAGTCCTCTTTAAAAGCTCTAAGAAAAACAAAAGTAACAAAAGTGCTTTCAATGCTACAGAGATTTGTTAGTTGTTGGAGTTCATCCTACCGGCAGGGAACAGGGGAGGCGGAGGGGGTAAATGAGGGCTGGGAGGCAGCCCTCCGATGGAGTGCAGCAGGGGGAGAGACAGCTGGGTGCCATGGAGGGGGTGTGGGCTAGAGGCAGCAGCGGGTGTGGTCGCAGAAGTGGCGGGGAGTGCCGTCCTCAGCTGCACCTGACCGGAAGAGTCCACGGCGGGCGAGGCCACAGGCCGATGGAGGCCGAGGGGGTCGTTGCTGTCAGTAACCATGGGGTTGCTGACGCGGAAGCATTTCTCCCTGTGGGCCTTGAGCATGTTGGAGAAGCGGAAGCGCTGGCCGCACACCTCACAGGGGTAGGGTTTCTCCCCGGTGTGGGTGCGGCGGTGGCGCTTCATGTTGGGCCGGCTCGTGAAGCTCTTACCACAGATCTCACAGATGTAAGGCTTCTCTCCTGCACAAAGAGGGACACAACGCGCTGAAAAACACACCTTCTTGGTACATTTTCAACTTGCATCATACAATTTAAAGCTGCTATAATCAATACTTAAAGTTACATTATGTAAGAATTTCTCCCATCTAGCGGTGAAATTGTATATGACAACCAACTGAATATTATTTTCTAGCTCTTCCTCCTACGGTGGCCGAACCCGAAATTAGCTCTCTCCATCGTTTACACGCAGCTGTTCTAGCCACTCCAATATTAACTTTGGTTTTGTTGCTTTGCCTGTTGCGTTGTCGTTTTAATTCTCTTTTTCGCTTTCCTGGGGAGTAATCTCCCCCTTGCATACATCACGGTGCCAATAGGTGTAAGAGGGCGAAATGCGGAGGTATGTCCCACTTTGGCTAATGTATTTTAAAGATGGAGGCGCTACATGGTTGCCGTCATTCGAGCGAGTCGCTCCTATGTATTCTGAATGATTCTGAATGTCAGATTCTACGCTTAGGAGAATACTTTGATTAGTTGGTGGAAGTAATTACACATGAATGAGTTCATATTTGTGAAAGAACAAAGGTTTTTTTGCTAAGAATCAACTCAAAAAATGACACAATGTAGGTTTAAGGTTAGCAAATAGTTGGTTAACGTAGTGGTGCATTTAGCAGCGAAAGGGCCAGATATTTCCCTCAGGAGTTGATGGAGACCAAAACAGAGATAAAAAGAGAGTGATTATTGGACTTCCAAAAACATGACTCAAAAAAATAAGTGCTAATGTTACTGTGTGTCTGCTGTCAAGGAAATAACAAACTGTTTGCTAACCAGTTTGCCATATCAACCTAAATGTAGTCTGTGGAGTTTTTAACCAGTAGCTGCGCAATAGAACAGAGTGGGAGAGTGGGTCTCCGTTTAGTTTGGTTTGTACTGTGACCTTGTGTCCTAGTAATGCAAGAAGTGACGCACCAGTGTGTGTCTTCATGTGCTCATCGAAGTACTGTTTCATGTTGAAGTCCTTTCCGCACCACTGGCACATGAACTGCTTGTGTCCGATGTGGATGCTCATGTGGGAACGCAGCTGGTATTTGTACTGGAAGCGCTCACTGCAGTTCTGAAATGGCACACAATGAACATTTTTACACAAAGTCTTAACAATCAGAAATAGTCTCATAGATGGTAGTCACAAAGAGAGTATTCGTGGGTTTTATTACATTTTCTTTTTGTGGAAAATGTAGCGCTCAATGAAACTGATCCATGAAAGTAAAAACTCCGACATGTCAATCTCTCTTATTTAAATCCCAGCTGTGAGATTTGTTTCTGTAAAACACATTGTGACAGATTTCAGTATTAAAATCAAAAGTATTTATTGTGAAATATAAACTATATTATGGGTATTACACATGTTGAGTTATACAACTTAAAATATGAGAATAGGTAAAGTTTTACAAGCAGCCCAATTGTTTAGAAATGTTTTTGATCATAGTGTTTTAACACTGAAAATAGTTTGAAAACACAAGAACATGTCAAATTCTTTGCTTTAAAAAGGAATAGTTCGACATAGTACGGTAAATATGATGCTGAAGTCAGCAGCAGGTAACTTCACTTTGCACCTTTTTTTTAACCTTTGGACTGAGCCAGGCTAGCTGCTTTCCCCCCTGTTTCCAGTCTTTAGGTTATGCTAAGCTAAACTTCTTCTCTTACAGGCTGTAGCTTCATATTTACTGTACAGACATGAGAGCGGTATCAATCTTCTCATCTAACACTCGGCAGGAAAGCGGTTAAGTTTATCTCCCAAAACTTCATACTATTCCTTTAAGCAGTTTGGTCATTGTATCAAATATTCCCACACATCATGAATGCAGCAAAAGTTACAGCCACATTCACAAAGGAAGAGGGACTATTTATTTAAGTGTGGTGTTGAGTGAGAATGATGCCAAAAAGCAACACACAAAACAGTTTTAATGGGGTTCCTGGTGTATAAACATAGCAAAATGATTTGTTTATGATAATGATTTTTGTTTGATCAGCACATCTGGATCCCTACCTTATCTGGATTCCTTGAGCTTAACATTACTAGCAACGGCCATAAAGAGACAATTTAATTTAAATAAAATTCTAGACACCATGCATTTCCAAACATGACAGGTTAAAATGGTGGATATCTCAGTTGGAGTAAAACTCTTTGTGTGAGTTAAGTGGAGAACAGCAGCAGTGTATTAAAGGAGCTCAAACCTCACACTTGAAGGGTTTCTCTCCTGAGTGCTGCAGAGAGTGAACCTTCAGGGACATGCTGCGCTTGAATGACTTCCCGCATGTCTCACAGGTGAACGGCATGTCCTTCGTATGGGCTACACACACACACACACACACACACACACACACACACACACACACACACACACACACACACACACACACACACACACACACACGAGTTAATGGTATTCAATATTGAGCCACTCAATAGTAGCAGGAGGACAAATAAGCAAACTACTACCCTAAAATAGCACTAAAAGAACAATACTGATGCCTTTTCATTGGCTAATTATGATGCTGAGGACAATGGATGTCTCATCTTGTAGATAATCAATTTCCTCTGAAGTTTCCACGTCGACCTCTCAAGTCACTCCTTCAGTAGGAAGGATAAATAGGACTCAATGACATAGGATACTTTACACAAACCACTCTTTTACCAATGAAACACAGATGGACACAGGGAATGAGGTAAGGCTGTCTGGGAAACAAGATGCTTATCTCCCCAAAAAGTGGAAGAGGAAAGCAACACCCAAAACAAATCCTGCACAACAATCAGTGGAAAAGGAAGCCTAAAGTAACAACCGGGAACAAAGCGACCAACCAGGAACGTTGATGTCACTGCTACTCACCGACCATGTGCTTCCTGACATGAGCCATGGTGTAAAACTTCTTCTCACAGATCTCGCAGGAGAACTTCTTCTCGGCGTAGCCATGGACGATCTTGTTATGCTCGTGTAACGACCACAGCTTTTTGAAGGCCTTGCCACATGTTACACACTTACAGAAAAACAGAAAAAACAGAAGAGGAGTAGTTTTGGGTATCCTCTGGAACAGTCTTTACAAACACAGCCATCCAGGTGTGTGAGCTTACACAGATACCTGAGCGTGCACTGTACCAAAAAAGCAATTAGAGTCAGTAGATTAAAGCAGCAAATAATCTTCAAAACAACAGCAGGAGTCCAGCTGCTCACTGCAGAGTGGAGGTACTGAGACATATCAGAATTTAGTATAACTAGGTGCCAGTTGACCGAGTTATTGACTCTGACCGGTGTTAATATATTTACGTGATCGCAACTGTGAATGTACTAATTATTAACTAAATAATACTTTAAACACGGAGAATACTATTATAACAAAGGGTAGAGGTTTGTGTCATATGTGAGGAACATATGATAAAAGTAGTCAAAGTGCCTTCTATAATACTGTTAGTTTAGCTAAACAATTAGACAAGCTGTGTTAATTCCTGTATTATTAATGCAATAACCCTACTGAAAATCATATTAAGTTTCACTGATATAGACTTTATACTCGACAGTGGATGATGTTGGATTTCCATTTTTAGCCAAATATCCATTCTTGTTTCAAAAGTATTATCCTTTATTTGCCTTAACTTGGACTATGTTTAATTTATGGCATCTTTGTAGGAAAATAATATACATAGTCACCTCTAAATCAAAACATAAATTCTAAGTTTCCCCCCCTAAAACATGAAGTTTTTTTTTTTTTTTTCAACCCAGAGGAGTGTCTGCAGAGCTTTGTGTCAAGCTGCATACAGCCTCAGCTAAATTCACCAAACAGGAGGTTGGGGCAGCGTGTACAGTATGTAGCCTGGGGGGCAAAACAAAGGGCAGAAAATAGCCCAAATTCTTTGCTGTTGCTCATGAAGCATGTGTTAACAGCAAAAGGTGACCTAGATGAAGGGTGTAAGCACTTTTATGAACTCTGAGCTTCTTTCATCCTGCTAATGACAGCTGGCTGGATGGTTACACAGATTTTAGCGACTCATTTAAATTGTAACTGCAAAGGCCTTGTCACAGCAAAAAGTGGCACAGCGAAACTCATCCATGCGTCTCCACAAAATATGTTGTCGAAGTAGTTAAATGACGTAGTGACTACTTTCGTTCTATTTTCTCTGTACTGAACCATTTAACTCAAGTTTTACTGAAGAGAGAATACAAATCTCAAAGCAAATAAGCTTGCTAACTGGCTATCTAGCTCATTCAGCAAGCTTGGTCGTAATAAGACAATAAGTTCACACAGTTTATTCAAAAGACATTATTTGAATAAACATAAAACTGTCTGAAAATAATTTCTCTTTTGTGGAGCAGTTAACCCCGACAGCGGAGGGTTAAATAAAAGTGGATGGTGCATCAAAGATACAATAGCTTTCTCAATTTTGGCTCTCAGTTCCCTCAAAGGTCAGCACTGTCAAGGCGGCTTGCTATTGGTCAACTGTTCGTCAAATTTGACTAAGTTGAACTCAACATTAAAAATGTGCATGGATTTACTTGGCCCCCCACTTGCAAATCCACTGATCGCTGCAAAACTAGGATTTAGTGAGGGGGGGGATGTCTTTTATCATAATGGTGGTTGGATCATACCTGGATGCTCTTCTCACAGTCGGTCTGTTGGTGCAGCAGCAGCTCGCTCTCCAGCAGGAAGCGTTTCCCACAGTTATTGCAGATCTGCATGCGGTTGTGAGTGACGTTCATGTGTTTTTCCAGGTACCAGCGATTGTTGAAGACGCGAGGGCATTTCTTACACGGGAAATGTTGCTTCTCCTCCAGTCTCACTTTCTGGCCCAGGCCCTCTGCATCCAGCGCCCTCTTCCCGCCCTGCCGCTGGTTGGCTAGCGTGGCCTCTGCCAGTGTCTGCCGCATGGAGGCGGTTGTACCCGCCATGGCAAATGCTCTGGTGCCCCGGCGAGGTCGATCCGTCATGGCCGCTTGCTCAAAGCCTGGAATGCTTAGGGAGTTCTCCTCCTCTTCCTCATCTTCCTCCTCCTCTTCCTCCTCGCTGCTCTGCTCCAGTAGGTCCCCCCTCTTCAGCTCATCGTCATCCTCTTCTCCCACTGTGTCGTCATTCTCCGCCCCGTCCTCCTCATCGTCTTCTGAATCTATCCCGTTATCGTGGCAACAACCAAACATGGTGGCCGCCTCTGTGATGCTTGCTGATTTGCTCTCCGACCCCTTTGACACATTAAGGGTCTGGTTGTTGAGGTTGACTTCAACAATGATCTGGTCTCTGTTGAAGGAGGCGTGGCCATCTGCGGTCTTTGACTCCTCTCCATTGCTCTCGACTTTGCACAAAGGGGCCACACCCGTGCTAGCCCCGCCCCCTGACCCGTCCTCCTTCTGGTAATACTTCTGCTGGGAGACCGTCTTGCCTGCGTCCTCCACTCTAACAGAGAACGGGCTGCTGCCTTCCCTCTTGTACACCCTCCCGAGCTCTGACTCCTGTTTGATCTCCGGGTACAGCTGGCTGGAGGGCATCGCTACAGTTGCTGGGTCACTGCCACCGAGCCCTTCCTGATTGGCCATATCTGCGCAGGTGCTTCTCAGCGAGTGGCTGCTGATGAGGTCGCGACAGGAGGCTGCGATGTCACTCATCTGGAGCAGGGCAGCCGCGTTGAGCACGTCGCGGACAGTGCGGCTGCTCACCAGCAGTTTGGAGGTGTAAATGAAGTTGAGGATTTGCTGCAGGCCCTGTGAAGTCAGGGCGTCCAGTGACAGGTCCACCCGCCGCAGCTGTTTGCTTTGTGCAAAAAGGGAGTGGAAGAAAGGGCTGTAGGCCGCCAGCACGCCCTTGTGGGCCGGGAAGGTGCTGTGCTGACGCACCAGAACGATGTCGACGTCACACAGGTCAGGCTGGAAGAGGCGCTGCTCGTTCAGCCTGTCCATCAAACAGGTGAAGTGCAGAGCCACATCCTCCACCAGGGAGAACTCAGCAGAGGGGAAGTCTGTGGTCTTCTCCACTATGAGCTGCAGATGGTGGAAGAGGAAGTGATGGAGGGAGAAAGACAGAGCAAAAGGTTAAGATAGAAAATACTTTATTATTGTGTAGTAATATGATCAGTTCAAGTTTAGGATAGGAAGCCAATTAGATCTCTACGGCAGCGCATTGGTGCCACCCTCACAAAAAGCAGTTGTTTCTTGTTATAAAAGGTGAAACTTTTCTAATTTTTACAAAAAAGCATTTCCTGTTATCATATAACTTTATCTTCTTATATCACAAAACTTTCTTGCCATTTCACAAAACCTGCATATCTCATTAAAACAAACTTTCTTATAACATGATAAGTTGGCATGTTGTTAGAACAATAAACTTGCCTTAACTTGCCTGAGAAACCATAGCCTATAGAGCAGTCATACAACATAATTGATAATCATGACGATCTAGACATATAGCAGGGTGTTTTTATGTATTATGGCTGTGTATTGTTTTCATTTCAGTTTCAGTTTGTTGGCTTATGCGAACTAGGCTTTGCAAACTATTTTAGGCTATAAAAGCTGCGGTATTTGGTACTAGTAGATGCTATGTATTTGTTAAATAAGTAATAGTTTTAACAACTTCAACTTATGAACCTTTTTTTTAAAGCTCAACTACATCTTCATGCAGATGGAGCTCTGGAAATAAGATTTCTTTCTTTATTTCATGTTTGTTTGTTTGTTTGTTTGTTTGTTTTCACCCAGCCAAACATTCGCCGAAAATAAAAAGTAATTTAATAATAGGTGATTTCAATCACATAACATAGTTAAGTAGAGGCATACATATTGCTGAAATAAAGTCTAAATAAATGCATCCTAAAGCAGTTATTCTTGTGTTCTTTATGGTTTTCAGTCTGTTCAGTGCACTGCACCAAGTCACATACTGCATGCATGCTGCACGATAAGATATGAGGAAAATCAAAAGGTGTAACACTCAGCGCTCTGTGCGAGGTCCTCAACTTCCCAAGGTGGGTTTATTTTAGCACAGGAAGGGCAGGGTTTCGATCCAGACGGGATGTGAGTGGGGACAGAGACACACACACGCACACACACACACACACACACACACACACACACACACACACACACACACACACACACACGCACACGTTTCTGCAAGGACTGACTGGTCTGAGCATTGGTATTCAGTGCCATCTCCCCTCCATTAGCCAGCTCTCTCAGCACACCCACTCACCACACTGTCCCTGAGGAGCAGAGAATTATGCACAAGACAAAACATGTCCAGAGAAATAATTAGGGAAACCATGCCGAATAAATACTAACTAACCTTGCAAACAATTAATGGAATTTATCTTTCCATGCGTCTTTTGAAGGCAGAATAAGACAAGTATTAATATAAACTTTGTTAGGGCCGGAGATGATGTAGGTGGGAGCCATAATTACATCTCTACATCTCTTATTTTTCTGTTTTTACAGTTGCAAGTACAAGACACAGACAACAAAGAATAAAGAAAAATAGCAAGATATAAAATTAATCATTCATTTTGGGACAATAGTTATAGTAGAATGGCATTTATGTAAAAGAAACCTCTATAGTAAATGAGTATGCATCACAATACAAAGACTGACAATTGACTGTTAATTGTTCTTGTACATTATTTTCTCTTTAAGATCAATGAAAATTACTTTTCATTGTTAAAGCTGGAAAATGGATTTGCATTTGGGCCTAACCTTGAAAATCTAGCCTGTTTGAAGAATTCAATTATGGAAGTGTTAGATTTATTCATAGTTCTGAGCTGCTAAATTGGACTGTGAGCCAGAGAGGAGTAGAGATCGGGTTATCTCTCCCCGTGCAAGGCTACTAACGTCGCCCAAGGGCAAACCGCTGCAGCCTTAATCAGATCAAGTGTAAGAGTTGCAGACTGGAAGTTATGCTGCTATAGCGATAATGATCGGCATCTTCTTCTGAGATTCAAATAGGACAATGCTGTCAAAGATTAAATTCTATAGGATGAATATTAACAGATTTAAAACATCGATAGTTTAGGGTCAAAATAAAGGAACCAACTATATTCATTAAGGTTTAATGAAGGGTGTATGTCCATGACGTTGCTTTAAGATTTAGTTCAAAATCCTTTAAACAAAACAGTTGTGTGATCACTTTAATCCCTTGATGCTTATTCTTCTACCTCTTCACAGTTGGGTCTGGGCAGTCATTAATGGGTCTGAAAATTAGATCATAGGGATTTGGAATGTAAAATAATGAAGCTTGCCATATCCACCTATAAAACAGGACTCCAAATGAGTTCCCAAATGATTTCCCCACTGTCTGCACAAGTCTTTATGCCTTTATATTGAGCGTGCGATGGGGCAATTTGAGCACAAATACATTTTTTGCATGCACATAAGTCATATTTTGCGTGATAAATTATCATCAAGCAAAGAATAATTTAATTTGAGCAAGAAAAAAAAATCCCTTCTGTGCTTTTTGCCTGGTACATGTATATCATGTATATAGCCTTAAAGTGCATATTTATGGCCCTTTTATATGGTTCTTCTGTTGGTGTCATCATACTGAAAGTGCAGACTAGGTGGTGCATACAGGTCAACCAAACGCCTGTCTAAACAGGTGTGTCTTCATCTGATTTTTAAAAGAATCCACAGAAACAGCGGACCACAAATTTAACATATTTAGAAGGCAAAGCGGATGAATATGGGTGAAGTAGCTCAGCCACATATGCAGGAGCGTGACCATGCAATGCTCTGTACATAAGAATGATAATTTTAAACTGAATCCTATATGCAACAAGGAGCCAGTGAAGAGACGTAAGTACCGGGGTGATGTGAGAGCATCTATTTGACCTATGAGTATCCTTGTGGCAGCATTCTGGATTGACTGAAGACAATCAAGAGCAGACATACTAAGTGAGGAGAAAAGTGCATTACAGTAGTCAATGCGAGATGAGATGAAGGCATCTATAAGCATCTCAAGTTCAGCAGTTGGAACTACAGATCTCAGTTTACTAATATTTCTTAAGTGGAAAAAACAAGATCTGGTCAGCTGCTTAACATGGGTGTCAAGCAACGATGATTACAGCTTTAGTGTGTAACTTTTTTATGACAATGAACGTCTGTTACATTCAAGCCATTGCCAAATGAGTTGATACAAAGCTAGACAATCAGACTTATCAGCTCCACAAAACTATCTCTGTATTTCTCAGTATGGCTATGTTTCGAAAATGGTGTCATCCGGCGAATTTCGCACGCAGAAGCTCTAGTGAAGATAATTACCTCTTCTGAAGAGTCCATCATGTTTTTTTAATCCTCCGTGTCCTCCTTGGCTACAAGTAACTGCGTGGAGGAGGAGTGGGGGTGGTGCGTGATCACGGAAGGCGTGTATATGGATGCGCCGACAGTGTTGTTGTCATTACTTAGAATTCCTCATGGGGGAGACAGAAACTACGCACTATAAATATTACCCCTAAATGACGTAGGTTGGAGCGGTCATCAGAGGAAAGAGGCCCAATACATTGCATGATCAAGGGGACGACGTTTTCTGGAGCAACAACCAGAACCTATGTCTTAGCATAAATATAATTTCATAGCAGAGATTGCAGCTTTTTAACAGTAAACTGTACACACTGTAGTGTATCTTTCTACAGCAAAAAACATTACTGCTGAATGATAGAGGGGTTTCAATCCGGGAATGATTGCATTATTTTCATCTGAACTGACACTTTATTTAATCCAATAGCATGTAGTTGTAGTTGCAATGCAGCTGCCCAATGCAGACAAAGCCATCTTGTTCCATTTCATCACATACAGTACTGTAGCCAAACAAATTGAGTACTTTGCAATTAAAATCTGCATCTAACTCCCTCAACCTTTGTCTTTCATTATCCATCCCCCCTTTTTTTCTCTGCCTCCCCCCCATTTCCTTGGAAATGTCAGGGAGAAAGCTTGTTTGCTGTCATTAGAAGGAGCGCCACCTTTAACCAGCCTCTCAGTCAGATGTCTCCCAATACATTATTCATATCAAGCCCGACCCGTGACAAACACGCAGCAGGGGGATTACTGACGCATCCAGCAAGAGGTGTCATTTAGACGGGCTTCAATCAAAGCTCCCTTTCCACACTCATTTAATCTGCCAAACACAACATGTGAGGGGATCCTCTTGCATTGAGCCTCTGAGGGCCTGTTGCACACAGCAACTCTCAAGGTTGATGTCCTTTAATCCAATATTTATTTTACTGTAGAAACTTTACTTTTACATGTTAAAAATAATGTCAGATCATGAAAAACAGTATGTATGCCATAAATTCATCTTCACACTACTGCTGTACTGCACACTACTGCTGTACTGCTGTATTTAACACAACACTAACTGAATTGTTCAATCACAAGCTCACCATAATCTATTTAGTAGCTGTTCTGGAGCTTTCGGTCACGTAACATTGTCTATAAAAGCAGATTTAATTACTGATCCAACCTGATCAAATTTGCACTTTTTCACAGCTTTTTTTTTTCTATTCAAAATTATATTAATTGGCCTGATAAACATGCTCTAATCGAACGTCAACGTTACCAACTCTGAAAGGTCATAACTGACACAAAATCAAATCTAGCTATCCGTTGTTTAACTGGTCTAATGGGGTTTTACTTAAGTATGTGTCAGACATCATATTTGCTGAACTTTGGAGGGCTGATGCATTTTGGGAAGATAATCAGGCATTTAAAAAACACTTCCTTGATCAGCCTGATTTAGTGCTTTAATTAAAATTGAAAGTTTCAGACTTTCAAACTACTTTACCACTAATTCAGTTTTGATGAAGCTGTGATGGATGATGCACAGGATTACTGCTCGACCCAAGAGAAGGCTGCATCATTCATGAGAAGTATGTGAGAAGTATGTGTGTTACTTTAGTATCTTTAGTAAGGTCAGACTCTGTGGTGCGAGTCAAGCTCACAGTCAATGTGTCAAACAATGCTTGTGATATAAAAGTAACTGGTGAATCCTCACCCAGTTCCGCCATGCCAGGGTCGGTGGAACGCACTTGGAAGGCCTGACTCCTGGACCCGAGCCAGACAGAGCTGGGTCTGAGAATGAAATCCCTCTTTCTTATTTGACGTTCACTGGTGAGAATGCCCTTTTCTCTCCCACACCTTTGCACTGGACGGCCCATTTACTACTCTATAAAGTCTGCATCTCCGTCACTGGGGATGTGCCGTGACCTCCAGAGAGCTGCCATTTTAAAAGTCCCCTTGTCTGTTGACTGTAATGAAGTTGAGACTGTGACTGTGAGGCCACCTGTAAGGGCAGCACATGTAAATCTTAAGACAGTAGTAAAACTGAACAATGTCTTAAATGATCATCCTTTTCTATATTTTCTCTTGTGCTAAAATAAACCTTTCCCTAAAATGTTATTCTGCTCCTATGTTTTTTTGACTGTAGATTTATGAGCCAGGGACTAAACAACATCTACCTTGACTGTGTTGTTTGCTTGCCGGTGAACAGACTGTGCCATTAGCAGGGGCCAATGTCAGAGCACAGTACAGAGTCATGGACACATCAATAGTGCGAGGAAGGGCAGGTTGTATTCAAGCCAGAGGGAGTCCCAGGAGGACAACACTGCAGGGGTTAAAGCTTTCTCTCTGCCTGCCAACAGACTGATCAGACTGAACTCAGTGTCCTCTCACCTTCTGCCCTACTACATATATACTTTCCAAATTATTTGAGCAGTCTGAATTTTGGATTACGCACCACCAAGTGGCTTGAGTGCCGTGGCTCATATTAATATAAATATCTAAATATAACAATATCTGGAAAGACACACACAATCAAATATTGAATATACAAATTCAAGTAGGACTAAAATAAACATCTTTATTAAGGGATATTTAATATTATTGTATGTTAATTTTCTGTGAAATCATATTGCAATTATGTCATTTTCTTGTGTTATTGTTGTCGCAATTAATGATTCTGACCAACATTTTTTAGTTATAAATGACAGAAGTATTTCCTTTGACACATATGTGGAGTTTGGTCTCTTGACAATGAAATACATTTCATTGCTCTAAACATCAGTTTGATCATTTCATGTGTGATTTTGTGTGAATTTATCGTATTGTAATATAAATTGCTATTGGTAAATATATTATTGTCATAATGATATCTACCATTTTGTACAGCACTAATCTATTATTATTATTTAACAAAACAAATATAATCACAAAGGTCCAACCACTTGTTTTTTTTTCCCAGAGCTTACAGCCACATCTCATTAGTGCATGGAGTTTGCTCAGTTGTCATGGAGATGGAGGTTCATCCCCATATACCACCACCTGTTATGACCAAAACTCCACATGATAGCAAGTGAACCATCATCAAGACTAGACCTCATTACGTTTGAAAATTAGAGATGATTATTTTATTTTCATTATTAATTATTTATTAATTATTCTCTTGATTATTTATCTGATTAGTCAATTCATGGTTTTGTCTGCAAGATGTCCAAACAATTGTGAGAAATGCACATCACAATTTCCCAAACTGGGCCTGGAGTGGGCCATGTGCAAAAGGTACTTACCAAGGTAAATCAAAGAGTACGTTTCTTGGCCAGAATCTCAAGGTTTCTGGACAAGAAAGCGATGTTAACTCTGGCAAATGCTCTAATTCAGCCTTATTTTGACTATGCATGCTGCTCATGGTACAATGGTGTCTTAAAGCACTTGATACATAGGCTTCAGACTGCTCAAAATAAGGTTATAAGGCTTATTCTAAACCTCCCCATGAGATCTCATCTTGACACTTCTCATTTTGAGACTATTGGGTGGTTAAAAGTAGAAGATCGAGTCTCTCAGATTCACCTGTGCATGGTACAGAATATTTAATCAATTATTTTAACAGAGAGAGATGTTCACAGCTACTCCACCAGGGGCAGCTCTACGGATTTTGTACCTCCTAGAGTTAAAGGTCCCATGGCATGAAAATGTCACTTTATGAGTTTTTTTAACATTAATATGAGTTCCACCAGTCTGCCTATGGTCCCCCAGTGGCTAAAAATGGCAAGAGGTGTAAACCGAGCCCTGGGTATCCTGCTCTGCCTTTGAGAAAATGAAAGCTCAGATGGACTGATCTGGAATCTGCTCCTTATGACATCATAAGGAGGAAGGTTACCTCCCCTTTCTCTGCTTTGCCCGCCCAGAGAATTCATGGCTTTCAAACGAGCAAAGTGGCAGTTGGTCAAGGACACACCCCCACTCTCCACCTTGCCCCCCCCCCCCCTCTCCTCCTCAATAGCTACAGACACAGAAATGGCACATACTAAAGAAAGCTCATTGTGGGACTGGCTCTAGTGGCTGTAATTCTGCACCAAGGCTGAATTTCGGGAAAGAGACTTCAGATACAGTATTAGGAGACCACTAAGGCCTATATAAAAGCATCCAAAAAGCACCATGTCATGGGACCTTTAAGAGTAATTTAGGAGTCCTTTTGTATATAGCAACAAGCCTGTGGAACAGGTTGCCAGGAAATCTAAAGATGGTCAGAAGTTTAGGAGGTTTTAAGCAGGCACTGAAAAAATGGCTCAGATGCCAATCTTAGTAGTATGGAAATAAGCCCCAGGGCTTTATTGTGTTATCCTCACTTTGTTTTGTTTTTTTAATGTATGGTGCACAGCTGTATCGTATATTATAACGAAAGGGTCAAATAAAATCAATCAATCAAGAGCACAAATTGTTTGTTTTGTGCGACCAACAGTCCCAAACAGAAAGATATTCAATTCACAATGATTTAAAGCAGGAACAAAAGCAGCAAATCAATCCTTTGTAGAAACTGGAACCAGAAAATGTTTAGCATTTTTGCTTGATAAATGACTTTTATGAGATTATCAAATTTTTTGTTTATTTATTTTTTAGTCCATCAACGGTTTTAGCACAAAATTCAAGTATCAAAAGTTGCGTTTATCGTTCTTTTAGAATAGAACTGAAACAATGAGTTTAAATGATTATTTATTGCAAAGCGGTTCTCTCAACTCAATCTAACTACTACAAATTTAATTCAGGCACAAAATTCTCATTTAATTACTTCACAAACAAGTGCAATCCTGCTACCAGCCAAATGTCAAACTGTCCAAATGCACAGTTAAGTCTCTCTACTCTGAAAATTACCATCGAAAACAAAAAAGAGATCACCCAACCATCCACAGTCGTGAAGACAGCAATCCCATGAGCTCATACGTCGGCCCCTCTAGTCACCCAGCGGGAAGGTGGGGGGTCAGGGGCTCTGCCACTTCAACCTACAGTAAAGAGCACACTCAGCAGCCCTCTTCACAGCGAGGCCTCCTGCTGAAGGGCCCGGAGCAGGGCTCGACGTGACTGACACCCGGAGGAAGGAGAGTGGGCACCGTGTCAGGCCTCATCTCACTCACTGGCATGGAGACGGTAGGACACACACACACACACACACACACACACACACACACACACACACACACACACACACACACACACACACACACACACACACACACACACACACACACACACACACACACACACACACACACACACACACACACACACCCCTGAGTCATCATCAGTGCAGATGAGAGCAAAGCATGACAGGCCCGAATACAAACTCTCCACAAAGAGATCACCCAGTTACAATAGCGAGTTTGGCTTGACAGAATCGTCACAGAGTGCTTTTACGTGGCGGGATATGCATCAGGTCACGCGTGAACACAACCAAACAGACAAGGGCATGTCATTTCTGGCAGAGTCTAATCAGACAGCCATTAAAAAGTCATCAGGGTAATGACTGACACGGTGTCCTCTGTGTGCTCACCAGACCTTCCCTGCTGCTGACGCCAAACGGCAGACAGGTTTAGTTCCTGAGAAGCCGAGTCAGAGAAGTGAATTCTGGTTCTCTGGGTGAGAATCGTGGCTTAATCCTCGAGGTGTTATCTGGTCTAGGATACAGGCTGGGCAAGTCTGGCATGGACGGAGAGTGGTCTGCCAAGTTGTCTCCCCGCTTTCAGTGTTTATGTCTCGTCATGGATGGATTACTGAACAGGCCTATTGGGTACAAGTCCAGGGGCCCAAGTTCTCACAGGTCCCCTGGGCCAGGGCCTCTGTTTACTGCAGAGCGACGGTCAACATTTTCTGTCGGAGAGGCAAATCAAATGACAAAGGGACATCAAAGAGACACAAAACTACTACAAAGAGTTGCAGAAATGCCACAAAGAGATGCAAAATGACTGCAAAGAGATGCAACACGGCCAGAGAGATGCAAAACAACAATAAAAGAGAAACATCCACAGAGAGAGACACACAATGACTACAAAGAGAGGTAAAACACCCACAAAGAGATACAAAAGGCCCACAAAAAGATGCAAAATGACTCAAAAAAGAAGCAAAACCACCTCAAAGATGCACTAAACGACTACAAAGAGATGCTAAATGACGCAGAACAACCTTTTAGTCTTTTAGTCTGGGTGTCTTGCTCACATGTTAGAGGGGTGGGGGGCCTTTTATATGTCTGTGCTATTGTCTCATAATCCGTCCATGTTTCTAGTGGAAGATTTCTCCTGTCTGCAGTCTGCACTCCCTCCTCTCCTCTCTAAATCCAATCAGCACAGAGCCCCAGCACTGACCTTGAGGTAGAAGTAGCATATACAGTAGCAGACGCACAAGCACAGCCAGCCGCACATCTGCAACACTGACCGTCCATACATGTGTACCTGCATCATAATCACGCATTTGTGCCCACGTCAGTAAACAGAAAATGAAAGATCTGACACGTGATGACCCTGCTGATGCATGCAAAGAGAGGATCTAAATGTGTCTGGACTCACAATATCCTGTTATCAAACATGTTGCTCTTTCATAGACGAGCCAGACCGGTAATAGCACAAGTGACAAGGTCTCACTTTTAACAAGCCCTGCGGTGATCATTACAGCACTATGATAAAAAATGCTAATAAAAATCAATGTTCAATGACTAAACGGGGGAGCTACAGCGGCGGGTGGCAGCATGCTCACTGCTGAGGTCACGCACAGTCACATACACACACAGCCACATTAAAGTGGAGTTTAATACTCACTGGGATGGCACTGTTCATCAGATAATAACGGTATTAAGGTGGATAGTTACACCTTTTGATACTAGGCTATGGGATTATATAATCTAGTAAATTAGCGGTGCATGTCTTGCAGATTGGTGGGAAATCAACCCTCGTAAATAATCAAAAAGCTGTATTATGACAGACTCTAGAAATTCTAAATTTAAGATAAACATACAAATACTTTGTGGTATATGCTAAACATACCTACAATATTACCTAAATATCTGGCTCTTTAACTGATTAATACTCCACAATGTTTACCCTGTTGTCAGCTATTTGGTGCTCGGCAGATAATGAACAGTGGTTTTAAGACATTTTTTCCTATAAACATAGAGCAGTGAGAGGGAACCAAAAGAGTAACGTTGTGGGCTGTAAGAAGATGCAACAGACCTCTGTAGAGCTCAGGGGAGCTGCAGAGTCTTGGGATAATTCTCTGTGTTCAGCACTCAAAGCCTTTCACGTTACACAGTCATTTGATCCATTCATTGTTATGAAAATATAGACTATAGCTGATTTAATGAGAGAGATCATCCCCAAACATTATATAAGTGCAATACTAAATCCCAGGACTTTATGGAGAAAATAACCTGTTAATTAATCAATAATCAAAGTTATTGTAAGTTATTGGTGAATGTTTGCCAGTATAAAAAATAAAAAAGTCAAAATAACTATCTGACAAACTGAACTGTCTCAACACACACAGAAACTGAATATTATTTTAGGTAAAATGTACAGCAGGACAATTTCAGATAGCAAAAGGCAAATCCTAAATTGGTTTAAAATGAGCTGTTGTGCAGTTTTCCCTTTCCACTACTTTAGCTAATTATTTTATTCCCCTCAGCCTATTAAAACATTTAACTTTCTTAACCACAGCATTCACTGCTGGCTGCAATTAATAAAGACAATATTATCAGCATTAGTGCCGCTCTAATCGTAGACATCCAATCTCTCCTGTCCTAATCCAGCACAGTGGACTTGCCCCAGCCTCGCCCTATTGGAGCTCTCCACCAGCTTTTACCATTAGATTTAAATAAATTTCCATCTATATGTTAATGCAACCACAGGTGACAAGTCAATCTACAACTGATACGCGTTTACCCGGGCATGAAATTGGGATGCACAAACAAAAATAAGGGTGAGAACAGCATGAGCAGCATCTTGGCACCGTATAGTACATTAAAATTTGACAGCGTGAGCAGGATTGCCTCAGCTGCATGATTTGCAGAGTCCTTTTCCCAGCTTGTCCTTTGAACATGCTGGACAACAGTTTGTTTTATCACTTTAGTGAAGCTGGGGAGGACAGTGTGTGCGAGTGTGTGTTGCCCAATCAGAAGAGATGTTAAAAAAAGACATCAACCGATGGTCGTCTGGAATGGAGATGACTCTGACGAGCAGTTTGATAATCAAAAGGAGCTGCCTGGAGGTGGGGGGAGCGGGTGGACGGGGCAGCGATGAGGTTAGAGTGTCCGCATTGAAGCTCTGCCAGGAAGTTTGTGTCTGGGCAAATGAGATGGGAGAGGAAGCGCTGAGTCAGGAAGCCTGGCCAAGAGAGAGGCCCGTGGAGCTGGCATCTCCTCCTCACACACACGTTACGTTTCACACACCACCGCTCTGCTGGAGTCATAACACCTGTTCCCAAGCCAGCGCATCACACGCATGTGCACAACCATGGGTGCACACACTCGCCTGCTGTGCATGCATTCATCAGTAAACAAAGAGATGTGACGCCAAATACCTGTGGCAATAAAGTGTGGTGTACAAACGATATATTTCAATTTGCAAATAATCAAAAAGAAGAAAAAAATCAAGTCACTGGAGGAGCAGAATCTGATTTGTTCAAATATATGACGCAAAGAGTGAAAGATGCAACTTTGAAGTGATCCATTAGAGACAAAAGATCATCTTGATGTGCAGCAGCGAGCAGGTGCAGATACCCGAGGGCAATTACATGGGATGAAACTGTGATATCTTCATCATCCCTTTCATAGCATGACACACAGAGAGAAGAGGCTAACACAAGACTCTAAAGAGCTCCTTATCAGAAGAATCTCTCTCTGGTGTGGCAATACTCTTTGTGTGTGTGTGTGTGTGTGTGTGTGTGTGTGTGTGTGTGGTTGATGTTTGATGAGAAGGTCAGAGAGGACGAAGAGGAAAAAGAGGTAGAGAGGAGGAGCATCGGCTCCTCATAGCTGCAACCAATCAATGGACGACAAAGAAATGGTGAATATGAGCTTAAAGGAATAGTTTTGACATTTGGGGGAATGTGTTTATTTGCTTTCTGGTTTTTACTGTGGGTTATGTGGCAGACTATTTATTGGCTGGAAGCAGTAACTTCCTGGAGATATTGTCTGACACATAACCCCCGTAAAACAGAAAATAGTTTGGTTTTTGTATGGATTAAATAAACCACATATCAAGTGCTTGATAAGTGAGTTTAAGAGATGTTGTAGATGGGCTACATATTTCCCCGTTTCCAGTATTTATGCTAAGCTAACCAGCTGCAAGCTGTAGCTTCATGTTTAAAAGGTGCACTATGAGTTCCTGCATGGTTTCAGCGCGATTTCATTTTTGTCTCTAATCGTAGGCATCTCTCTTTGATCCGTTAGCTGCCTGCCCCCTGAATACAATGTGAAAAAGCCCGGTCTCGGGAGACAACACAGGGGTCGTAAACGTCAAACAAACACTAGAGGCACAGGCTGTGCACCAAAATACAACAAACCACTTCAGCCAATCACCGACAAGATGGTTGGGGGAGGGGGTGGGGGTTAGTGACAGTTAGTTAGTTAGTCATGACAGTTACAGAAACATGGGGGGAGGGGCGAGCTTGCTCTGTTTTGTTTGAAATTTACTTGGAACGTCAACAGAAGTGACCATGCAGGAACTCATAGTGCACCTTTAATGTAGTTGTGAGAGTGGTATCAATCTTCTTATCTAACTTTCTGCAAGAAATCAAATAAGTGTATTTGTCAAAATGTTGACTATATCTTTAAAAAGTATTTTTTTAATTTAATACGTGATTAGTCTTAGTTTGTTTTTTTTAATACTGTGATGGATAAGGCAAGAGTATATTTTTTAAACTGATCCATGCATATTTTTTCATAACATTTGTACAACTCTAACATAGATAAGAAGCTAAAACTGAATATGTTTAAACTGCTGCAAAAACTGTGTGTACAACGAAACGTGAAACAAATATTTGTGATGACTATCAGATAAAGGATCCCTTCTTTCCTGATTTGCAATTCTCTGAAAACAGCATGAAAACTCATCCCCATCTGTTTAAAGCTCCTCCTAAATCTCTCTCTCTGACCTGAATTCTGCTAAAAGCTACAAGAACACTTTAGAAGAAAAAACTCTTAATATCTTTAAATTCCTGACAATGAAAGGCTAATAGAAATCCTCATATCAAGTTTTACAAAAAGAAAAAGCTGTTGGTCTTCTTTAATAATGTAGTTCAAAGACATTAAAAAAGTGCCATGGGGGGTTAAATTAGAGTAACTCAGATTAAAAGACACCGATGCCAGCAGCTGGCACTGCTGAGAAACAATAAAAATGGGAACTTATACAAAGAGTAAAATCAACCCTACTTACTTGGAACGAACTTACTTTAACCAACAGGAAGAAAAGAAACCTTACATAAACCCAGGTTGACCTTTCTCTCTGCAGCCTTGTCCACTGTTCTTAATCTCAGGGGCATAAATTAGCAGCACCTACAGTATGCTTGGAGTTGCCAAGGAGAGATGTCTGCTGGAGTTTGTTGCCGGGGCTCGTGAATGGCTGCACTTGTCACAAGGACTAAAGAGTTTTCTCGCTCAGCACCCAGAGACAGTGACGCCTCAAAGTCAAGGGTGGGCAGGAATGCCCTGAATAGGCAGTTACGTAAAAAACTCACAGCACCCTGTGAGGATAGAGAAGGAGCTACTCAGAACCTGACAATGCTCGCTGAAATTAAACAGTGGCAGATGGCCGAAAGTGTGCAATGTAAACATCTTAAGTGTGCATGGAAGTGAGACAGTTACATTTTCACAAATTCACCAAATTAAGAGAAAACAACAGCAAAAATTTGAATAAGGGAATGGACAGATTATGAGACAATGTGCCCCTGGGCACAGACATGTAAAAGGCACCCCAACCCTCCTACATACAGTAGGAGCAAGACACAAAACGACAAAAAAACACAACCGCATCGGTCGCATCGTTTGTAGTCATTTCTTTATAGTCATTTTGAGTCTAGTCATACTTTTTCGTGTCTCTTACTCTTCATTTTGTTTTCTTTTTTGTGTCTCTTTATGGACATTTTCTGTATTTATTTTATTGACTTTCCAACAAGAATGTTAACAGTGACTTCATACAGAGGCTGTGGTCCAAGGGCCACTGACCCCTTGGGCCCCTGGGCCAGTGCCCAGCAGGCCTGTTCAATAATCAATCCGTTAATAAGTGTATGGATATGAGGCTATTGATAATAAAAAAATCTGCAAAAACTAATCCGCTTTTTATATCAACAAAGTAATTGCTGAAATTATCTGGGGCAGTCAAAAGACATCTCTGATTCATTCGCCAAGCACACTTTGCACTTTATCTATCTATAAAAAAAAGGCAAACAGAAAAAAGGACGAAAAACATACCAAAACCTCTCTCTCCCTCTTTGCTCCCACCAGAAGCCACCCAGAGAGCACCAGGGCTAACCCTGCTGACCTGACCCAGATATTAACCCAAGCCTCCAGATGTGAATGCGCGCTGGGATTACTCCACCACTGCATCAAGCTCCACATGCTTTCCTAATGAGGCATCCTAATATGACCCTGGAGACAGAGCGGACTGTCTGTCTCACTATCTGCCTCTATTCCCATAACTCTATCACTCTGTCTGTGCAGAAGCATCTTCATATAATGTAATGGGAATACAAACAGCATGGAGTCGGGTTGAGAATGCTATTTCATCATTGTCACAGAGGGATATTAGTCTGTAAAAGTGAATCAAAAGAACCTGACCTCATGCAGCATACAAAACCACCATACAATTGAACATTATCTAATAAAATAATACTGCTTTGACTGTCAAACAATGGAATTAAATAAGCAATTAATTGTACTACGACACTCTACCCAACGCTGATATGCTGCCTATTATTCAGACACCTCTGCCAGAGTGTCACCTGCAACTAAGTGAAGTGATTAAGAAAGGAAGAGTGACATCTTCTACTACTACTACTACTACTACACTGATGAGAATCTCTAATGTACGCTTGACTGTCAAAGCCTAGCAAACTTGTCCTGCACTGGCTGTTGGAGAAAAGTAGTTTCACTCATCCTATCCACGTTTGCACCAGTCACGACCTGAGCCCTTTTGCAGGAGAGCCCTGATATGAAAGAATTTAACTCCTTCTCTGCATCAATGTAGCTATTGTAGCTATTGCATTCTTTCAGCAGCTTCAATTTCCAACTTGTGCCGTGTCGCCAAGTTACAAACTTGAGGATACAAAGCACAAAATACACGGTATGACAGCTGGTGGTACAAATACACAATGAGGCAGAAGTGTGGTAAGTTTAATCGGCCTGCTAAGTAGCTCAAATTTGCAAGAGATCAAAGAGGGACAAAAAATAAACAAAAATGCAGCGCTCTCCTCTGTAGCCTACCATTTTGATCCAGCGTTTCGAGGCTCGAAGGAGTCCAAGAATAACTCCTTTCGCACCAGTTTTCCCTTCGCCATGAAAATGACCGTTGAATTGTCACATTTCTTCAGTTTTTGCCTTATCCTCAATCTTTTTTCCCCCGTGCTGCTGTAGCATTCAGACAGACAAAAATGCAGAGGCTGCTTTTGCAGAAGGAACTGGTGATTGGAGCTCGGGGATCATATGGGCTTTTTGTCAGACGTTTTTAAAGGGACACGGTACTGTTTAACGTGGAGTTGCGAGACAGGCGCCTTTCTTTGTACAGTACTTGTATTTTCTTCTTTTTTTGGCGTGAGCAGGAGGACGTGAAAGGACGTGCAACCATATGGCGCAAAACCCGGGTGCGCTTCCTGTCACCGTGCGCTCGTGCAACAGTGTGACGTCACAGGGGCAGACAGATGCAGAGGTCAGGAAGTTCAGTCATTTCCCATGTTGCAGAAGTCATCATAACTTCTTTTTTACACAATATGAACGCTAGTAATGTGCCATATATCAGATCGTAATAACTTCAAACGGGTGTTGTATCTGCACACAGTTTAATCTAACCACAGAGAGAGCAAAATGTCAAATGAGAATTTAAATAAACTACTTCTCATTTTCATTCATAACCCCCTTATAACAAGACCAAAATAACCTCATATGAGGCCCTGGGACTAAAATTAGGTATTTGGTAATTTGATTAACCACAATTTAAAGGAATATGCACCATATAAGCATAGTATAAACTAAAATAATAAAGGTGTTAAAACTAGATAGGCCTATCAACTCAGGGCCCCTCTGCATGACAGGCAAATGTATAAGGCTCCTATGATTTCAGTTCATAATATTTTAGTGTTGCATACAGTATTACAAACCAAATTACCACAACCTAAATGTAGGAAGAGGATTAGGGGCACATGTAAAAAAATGTATTGAGTTCTGACTTTTTTCTCAGAATTCTGACTTTAAACTCAGAATAATTTTCTGACACAAAACTTGGAGCCTCGATACCTCCTGAGGGTCTGGGGCCCCGGGGCAATTGCCCACTCTGCCCAGTTAGTAATTTAGCCTTGTCTTGAACCCCACTGCCATCGCTCACTCCTGAGCAGACTGTATGGAGCAGAAGTCAATACGCTCATAACAAGGTGGGGGAAAAATTGATCGCAACCTGGAGCAGGTCCCATTCATCACTTCATGTCCAGGACTCAGCCGAGCCCACAATATTAGTGTGTACAGAGAAGCTGTACTCCCAGACTGACAGCAATCTTATAACACATTTCACATTAAGAGGTTTTAAATTCAACCCACAGCATGTGGCTGTGTAAACAAAGAGTTCAATATTTCATATTTTGTGCTGTTAAACATGTCAGACAAGGAGGAATTGAAGAGGAGATAATTCAGTGAAAAGTGAACCATCTATTTTCCCAAACTGTGGGAGGAGACTAATGATTTTTCCTTATAAACCTGAGGCATTGAAATCAAGCTTGTTAACAAAAAGGTCCTATAGGACATATGTTGTGAAGGAAACATAAATCCAATCCTGTATCAGTGATTTAAAGGTTAGGCACGAGTAACAACCTTTTTGGCTTGTGTCTACTATAGTCCCAGTTTATGACCTCAGTGTAGACATCAATTGTAATTAGTTTTGCTTGCACATAAAAAAAATAATAATTATAAATGTGTTCATACATGTTAAATACACACTTTAGCATTTTACAAAAGTCCCCAAATAACTTGTGAAACATTTTTAACACAATGTGTAAAAAGTTTTATATTACGGTCAGCATCCAATCATTTCATTTTATCCTCGTGTGCAGCACATGATGCATTCTGCTATAAAACTGCATGATTGTATGATTTGTATGAAAAGCATACAAAACAGGCCGGAACAGTAAATGTATTCACTGCCTGCCCTTGCAGATAAAAAATGAACAGTCACTGTAGCAATCCAATAGGATCTGTATCTGACGGACGATTCTTGGTTTCTAGCATGCAGCTCATGAAAGCTACCCAGAGAGAGAGAGATACTCCAGCAGTTTTAAGGGTTCGCAAATATTAGCAGAGGAAACCAAATTTTCAATTAGTTTGAGTTTGATTAATAAAGTCTTCTCTCCCTTTTTTCTTATTCCAATGAAGTCAGTGGAATTTTAGCTGCGCATTAATCAGCTTCTTCTAATTACATGACATCTAATGACAAAGTGGATTCTATAAAAAGGTAGATGGCGCTGTTGAAGAGGTACAAATTATCCAAGTTCATAAACTGACATCTCTGCACAATTATCTACTGTACATTGTGAGGAAAAACAGAGGCTTAGATGCTGTGGTATTTATTACGTGTAAACATTCATAACTGTTTGAATAAAATCTAACTCAGAGATACTATACTTTGAGTACAGCAGTTAACATTCATAAAGTAATACATGAATGGAACAAAGGCAGATTACAGCTTGAAACTGCTACAAAAAGTTTTTTTTTTTTCATTGAACGAGGACTTTTTTAGAGAGAGAGAAAAAAAACTGTATTTAAGCCATAACCACAACCTATACCCACTATCTCCTCAAACACATCAGAACTGAGCGGATTATATACTTACAAAACAACAATTGTACATTTCAGTGTAGTAAAAACAGAAGTAAAAAAGAATACACAAATATACACAATATAAAATATATGAAGCTTACATCTCATATTATTTATCACAGAAATTGTTTTTTATACCTCTAGGCTGTGGCAGTCCCTAAAAGAAGAACTCTCTTATATAAGCTTGTAAAGTGGTTTATTTATTTACATTCTGTAACATTCATTTCCTCAAAGACAGTCATACAGAACAGTATTAAACTAGTAACAAGATGGAATATAACTTTTCCTCTTGGAGCTTGGAGCAACAGTAATTGCTATTGTGTGTGCACAGTGTCCAGACTTTGTGGCTTTGTTTCCTCTGAGCAGACTTGAACCCAACAACCTGTCTGAGGCTCAACTGTACCGACTGCTGCGACTGTGACTTCTGCGCCTGGAAGAACTGCGGCTGGATGAGAGGTACGACCTGCAAAAGACACACGTTTTACTTTTCTGGCATGAATTAGATACAAACGCTTGGCTGAATGCTTAGTAGGTCTGGTGTTAAACCACAATCTCAACATTCAGCCACAGAAAGGAAAAGGTTAAAAGGCCGAACTGAGAGCTGCCACCTTGCTGATGTCGGTCAGGGTGCAGAGCATCTTACCGGGATCGGCGGTCCGAGCTCCTGTAGCTGTCACTTCGTCTGCGCCCTCGTCTCCTGCTCGCACTCCGACTCCGACTGGAATAACTGTCGGAGGAGTCGGACCTGCATTAACATACAGAGATATTATTTAGGGATAGCTCCAGAATAGTGTTCGATTCACACAGATTAGTTTAGGTATACAAGGACAAGCAAAGTCCTGGCATTATGATAAAGATCCATCGCTGATTTTATTACAAATACACCGCACAGTTATTTAGATGCTGTCTGCGTGCATAGTAAAAAAAGATTGATTCCAGCTTCGTGCAATCGCAGATACTATAATGACTAAAGATAGGATTGATCTCTTCTAGGGCTGCAACTTACGATTATTTTAAATGTTTATCAATCTGCTGATTATTTTCTTCATAAATAGATTCATCTTTGGTCTATAAATATCAGAAAATGGCAAACGATGCCCAACACAATTTTCATAATCCCAAGGTGACGTCATTTTACTTATATATTTATATAATATTTATTATATAAAGACAGACAAAGGAGCAAATCTTCACTTTGCTTGAAAAATTATTATATTATTTATCAAAATAGTCAATAGAATAATTGAATATTCACCTACTTGTTTTATCTCTGTCTTCACACAAAAGCCTTTTTCTGCTTGATGTGTATTACTCAGTATCAATTGTTTTCATGCCATCATATAAACCCAAAAACCTTCATATTAGTTTATATACAGTATAAATATCCTATAAACTACTGTATATCAATACTGAAGCAATACGCACCGGATTCCCAATTCACTTGTGATTAAGATAAAATAAGTAGGGCTGGGTACCTTTAAAAAAAAAAAAAATCGATACGGTACTTAAGGATACTTCTTTCAATACCAATTTTATAAAACAAAAAGAAATCACAACACAAATCTTTGTATTTATTTTTCAGCTCCTACTACGTGAGCTCTCTGTGCGTAATGTAGAGTTTTTCCTGCGAGCCTCTATGACGTGTAAAGTTAGAAAGCCAATCACAAACATTTGATCTTGATAGAAGCATGCTGCATGCTTATTGGCTCACTGACTCTGATGAGATTTACTCCTTAGGTATTGAAATTGGGTATTGAATGACGAGGCATTTTTCGATATCTTTAGAGGCAATTCTGTCGGTGCCTAAAAAGTATTGAATTCGGTACCCAGCCCTAAAAATGAGATTGTGGTGTTTGAACCTGAATATAGTGTATACATTAGGGCTGAACGATTAATTGCATTTGCGATAATATCGCGATATGTTAAAACGCGATTTCCTAATCGCAAAGGCTGCAATTTGGTCACATGACTCGCGAGAGCAAATCAGTCTGCACTCCGCAGAGAAAGCATCAACTTAGCACGCTAACGCTACACTGTACCTTGAGCAGATTTCTGTCATTCAAACAACTCTGAGTTGTAGTTTAAAACTTTTACAGCCATTTTAATAAAATGAAGGGTTTTATTCTGGTTCGAGTCCATACGTGCAGTTAATGAATACAGACACGCAGAACTGAAGGCTCGGTTGGCAACTAGCTCTGATTAGCGGTTAGCTCCGGTTAGCGGTTAGCTCCGTTATAAAGATATGAGTGGAGGAGCTGCCACTGAGCGGGGTAACAACCAGACTCTGATAAATGACGTTCAGGGAGCTTTCACAGCAGCGTGGCCGCGGTGTTTCAACGGTTTTATTAGTACAGTTAATCCCACGGCAAGAACACCAGCAACTAGCTAACGCAACGATAGCCTCTCTGAGCAAGTGCACACGGCAGCACGCAACTTCACGAGGGGGAGGGGCTGGAGGCAGCTCCTCTCTGTGCACTGTAAAAAAAAATACACTGTTGTGTGTGTGTCCTCTCCTGGAACCATCACCTTATCGTGGTGGAGAGGTTTGTGTGTCCCTATGAACCTGAGGGCTGTGTTGTCTGGAGCTTTGTGCTCCTGGTAGGGTCTCCCAAGGCAAAGTGGTCTCAGGTGAGGGGCCAGACAAAGAATGGTTCAAAAACCCTATGAGTGACCGAGGAAGAGATGGAGTGACCCTGCCCGGAGGAAGCCCGGGGCCCCCATCTGGAGCCAGGCCCAGATGGAGGGCAAGCGTCAGCGAGCGTCTGGTGGCCAGGTTTGCCACGGAGCCCGGCCGGGCACAGCCCGAAAAAGCTACGTGGCATCCATCTCTCCATCCCATGGGCCCACCACCTGTGGGAGGAACCGCTGGGGTCGGGTGCGCTGCCACATGGGTGGCAGTGAAGGTCAGGGGCCTCGACGGACCAGACCCGGGCAGCAGACGCTGGCTCTGGGGACGTGGAATGTCACCTCTCTGTGGGGGAAGGAGCCGGAACTGGTGCGGGAGGTGGAGCGCTACCGGTTAGATCTGGTGGGGCTTACCTCTACGCACAGTCTCGGTTCTGGAACCATACTCCTGGATAGGGGTTGGACTCTTTTCTTCTCCGGAGTTGCCCAGGGTGTGAGGCGCCGGGCGGGTGTGGGGATACTCACAAGCCCCCAGCTGAGCGCCGCTACGTTGGAGTTTACCCCGGTGGACGAGAGGGTCGCCTCCCTACGCCTGCGGGTTGTGGGGGGGAAAACTCTGACTGTTGTTTGTGCATATGCACCAAACAAGAGTTCGGAGTATTCGGCCTTCTTGGAGACCTTGAGTGGAGTCCTATATGGGGCTCCAGTGGGGGACTCCATAGTTCTGCTGGGGGACTTCAACGCGCACGTGGGCAATGATGGAGACACATGGAGAGGCGTGATTGGGAGGAACGGCCTCCCTGATCTAAACCAGAGTGGTTGTTTGTTGTTGGACTTCTGTGCTAGTCATGGATTGTCTATAACGAACACCATGTTCGAACATAGGGATGCTCATAAGTGTACTTGGTACCAGAGCACCCTAGGCCAAAGGTCAATGATCGATTTTATAATCGTTTCATCTGATCTGAGGCCGTATGTTTTGGACACTCGGGTGAAGAGAGGGGCAGAGCTGTCAACCGATCACCATCTGGTGGTGAGTTGGGTCAGAGGGTGGGGGAAGACTCTGGACAGACCTGGTAAGCCCAAACGGGTAGTGCGGGTAAATTGGGAACGTCTGGAGGAGGCCCCTGTCCGACAGACTTTCAACTCACACCTCCGGTGGAGCTTTTCGTGCATCCCTGTGGAGGCTGGGGGCATTGAACCCGAGTGGACAATGTTCAAAGTTTCCATTGCTGAAGCTGCGGCGAGGAGCTGTGGTCTTAGGGTCTTAGGTGCCTCAAGGGGCGGTAACCCACGAACACCGTGGTGGACACCGGTGGTCAGGGAAGCCGTCCGACTGAAGAAGGAGTCTTTCCGGGATATGTTATCCCAGAGGACTCCGGAGGCAGTGGCAAGGTACCGAAGGGCCCGAAGGGCTGCAGCCTCTGCCGTGAAAGAGGCAAAGCAGCGGGTGTGGGAAAAGTTCGGAGAAGACATGGAGAAGGACTTTCGGTCGGCACCAAGGTGCTTCTGGAAAACCGTTCGCCACCTCAGGAGGGGGAAGCGGGGAACCATCCAAGCTGTGTACAGTAAGGGTGGGATGCTGTTGACCTCAACTGAGGAGGTAATAGGGTGGTGGAAGGAGCACTTTGAGGAACTCCTAAATCCGACTAATACGCCCTCTATGGTAGAGGCAGAGCTGGAGGATGATGGGGGATTGTCGTCAATTTCCCTGGTTGAAGTTGCTGAGGTAGTTAAACAACTCCACAGTGGCAAAGCCCCAGGGATTGATGAGATCCGTCCAGAAATGCTTAAAGCTGTGGGTGTGGAGGGGTTGTCTTGGTTGACACGCCTCTTCAACATTGCGTGGAAGTCTGGGACGGTGCCTAAGGAGTGGCAGACCGGGGTGGTGGTTCCCCTTTTCAAAAAGGGGGACCAGAGGGTGTGTGCCAATTATAGGGGTATCACACTTCTCAGCCTCCCTGGTAAAGTCTTCTCCAAGGTGCTGGAAAGGAGGGTTCGGTCGATAGTCGAACCTCAGGTTGAAGAGGAACAATGCGGATTCCGTCCTGGTCGTGGAACAACGGACCAGATCTTTACTCTCGCAAGGATCCTGGAGGGAGCCTGGGAGTATGCCCAACCGGTCTACATGTGCTTTGTGGATCTGGAGAAGGCCTATGACCGGGTCCCCCGGGAGATACTGTGGGAGGTGCTGCGGGAGAATGGGGTGAGGGGGTCCCTTCTCAGGGCCATCCAATCTCTGTACAACCAAAGCGAGAGCTGTGTCCGGGTTCTCGGCAGTAAGTCGGACTCGTTTCAGGTGAGAGTTGGCCTCCGCCAGGGCTGCGCTTTGTCACCAATCCTGTTTGTAGTATTTATGGACAGGATATCGAGGCGTAGTCGGGGTGGAGAGGGGTTGCAGTTCGGTGGGCTGGGGATCTCATCGCTGCTTTTTGCAGATGATGTGGTCCTGATGGCATCATCGGCCTGTGACCTTCAGCACTCACTGGATCGGTTCGCAGCCGAGTGTGAAGCGGCTGGGATGAGGATCAGCACCTCTAAATCGGAGGCCATGGTTCTCAGCAGGAAACCGTTGGAGTGCCTTCTCCAGGTAGGGAATGAGTCCTTACCCCAAGTGAAGGAGTTCAAGTACCTTGGAGTCTTGTTCGCGAGTGAGGGAACAATGGAGCGGGAGAATCGGCGCAGCGGGTGCGGTATTACATTCAATTTATCGCACCGTTGTGACGAAAAGAGAGCTGAGCCAGAAGGCAAAGCTCTCGATCTACCGGTCAGTTTTCGTTCCTACCCTCACCTATGGTCATGAAGGTTGGGTCATGACCGAAAGAACGAGATCCAGGGTACAAGCGGCCGAAATGGGTTTCCTCAGGAGGGTGGCTGGTGTCTCCCTTAGAGATAGGGTGAGAAGCTCAGTCATCCGTGAGGAGCTCGGAGTAGAGCCGCTGCTCCTTCGCGTCGAAAGGAGCCAGTTGAGGTGGTTCGGGCATCTGGTAAGGATGCCCCCTGGGCGCCTCCCTAGGGAGGTGTTCCAGGCACGTCCAGCTGGGAGGAGGCCTCGGGGAAGACCCAGGACTAGGTGGAGGGATTATATCTCTAACCTGGCCTGGGAACGCCTTGGGATCCCCCAGTCGGAGCTGGTTAATGTGGCTCGGGAAAGGGAAGTTTGGGGTCCCCTGCTGGAGCTGCTACCCCCGCGACCCGAGACCGGATAAGCGGACGAAGATGGATGTTGTGTGTGTGTGTGTGTATATACTATATTTTTACTTTTTTAACTGTCTAGTGTGTAATTGTGTGTTGTTCATACTATAAAATGATTTATTGTTTGTCTTTGTTGAATAATACAGAAGACAAAGAGCTTAAAAAAATAATCAAATCGAAATCGCAATATTTGGGAAAAAAATCGCAATTAGATTATTTTCAAAAATCGTTCAGCCCTAGTATACATATACACATAATCATGTTTACAGTATATCTGTGCTCAAAGGACCTCAGTGATCTCTCACATGAACAATTAAACATTTCTATTTCTGAGTGACTGTTAGCGCATTAAATAGCTCACAGACCTGGATCTCCGATGGCGACGATGTGAGCGACTTCTGGAATGACTTCTACTGTACGTCCGACTGATCAAAGAAGAAGAAGAAGAAGAAAGAAAGAAAAAGACGGACGCACAGATTTAAAAAGATACTTCAAGACCAATCATACATAAAATACACAATGGCTCTCAGGAGTCTATAGGGCTGAAATGTAAAATATAGAGCATGACAATGAAACCTCCTGAGCTACAAGGTTTCTTCCTTTATGTGGTTTGCACAGATTTTAGCTGAAAACACTTCCCCACTGGGACCCATTAGGTGCCACGACAGAATTCAAGAGTGGGCTTGTGAGATGGCTAGGAGGCGGCGTTTGAAAAGATGCCATACAAACGGTTTGCCAGACTGGATGTCTACACGGGAAAATGGGATAAGTGCCTGAGCTTTCTGGAGGGCTCCTAAGAAGCTTTGTGCCGGTAAGAGATGTGTATGATGGGCTTATGGTTTTGTCATTTATGCATATGTTTATTTGGTCTGTAGTGTATTGTCTATTTTGTTGTTATTTTGTTGTACGTCTTGAATATTGTAGTTACTGTCATCTTTTCTTGATTTTTGGAGATGACGGTCATGTTGCATATTGTATGTTTTGTGTGTTAAAAATATAAATAAAAAATTGTTAATCACAAAATCAGCGTGTCAGGGTGTACCTGCGACTCCTGTAACTTCGATATGTGCTGCTACGAGAGCGCGACCGTCCTCTTCCACGTCTCCTCCGACTCCTGCTACTGCTCCTAAAAGAATTACACTGCGTTAGAAATGACCTTTAACCAAGCCAGAACAAAAAGCTCTGTACTGCAGATACAGATTTAAGCTTCTAGACTAAATGCTTCACATCCATCAAGTTGATCACTTAACAACAACCTTGTCCAAAAACCTTGTCTCCAGCATTTACAAAGATTTACCAAATGTGCCCTCATGCTCTTCATTTAATCAAAATGCTTTTTGTCTTACCTGGAAAAGGAGCTGGAGCTGCGGGATCTACTCCTGGACCGGCTGTAGGAACGTGACCAGCCTCTGGAGCGGGACCGGTGACTGGAAACGGAGCGTGACTTCTTCTGGGACCGTGTGCGTGACGTTCCTCGTGGATTTCCCCCAGAGGGGGACCTCTCCTCGCTGGAGCTCTCCTGGTTCCTCGGCCTCTGGTTGAGCCGCGCGGTCTTACGAACCTCATCGAACAGAGATCCCGGTCGGACCCGGCTTTTGCTTTTTATCTCCATTCTCACTCCCTGCTGGTTGGAGGTCTGGCTCTCTTGAAGTTGGACGTTTTTTGTGGTGACAGGCGGCACATTCACGTTCTGTAGAGCTGACATGCCCTTTAAAGGCCTCCATTTAAAATTAATTACAGTGCCAACAGGTTTGCCAGTGGTTGCTTCTTCTTGCAGTCCACCAGCTGTTGTTGTGGAGGTTACAGACGGCTGTTCTTTGCTAGGAGGTAAAGCACGATCTCCACTTGCCATATCTGAAGATTTGGAGGTAGATTTTAGGGTTAATTCAGCGGAGTTATAATAAGCATCCAGTGTGCGTAGAGGTTCTACAATTTCAGCATCATGTTCTGGGGTACAAATGTCCATATCATCTAAGGACTCTTGCTCTTTGGGTAAATTAGCACCGTTCCTGTTGGATGACTGAAGATGAGGTTCAGTGTGTTTTAGGTTTTTGTTGATGCATTCTTTTGCTCTCTGTTGCGGCCGTTCTTTTTCGCTAGTTAATTTTTTACTCACAATGCCTACACCAGGCCTTTCTTTGACAACTCTACCAGGACTAGGTTTCTCTCGTTTTGATTCATCCTCTTCTTCCTCCTCCCCGAACTCTAAAGGAGGCTGCCAGTGAAATGTCTCTTTGAGCTTCTGATGTTGTCTCTTCGATCTCTTTCCTTTGTCCTTACTGTGATGGGAACTGCTTTTGTTCTCACTTCTTCTCTTGTGTTTATGCTTACGTTTGGCCTTCTTCTTGCTCTTGTGCTTCTCTGGCTCTGCGGCCTTTTCCCCACTTTCCTCTGGCTCACCAGAAGCAGCTGCAGCAATCTTGTGTGCCAGCACAGTCACTGCCTCGGACGTCTTTCTGATAGTCTCATATTCTGATTCTGAACTAGCCTCCCCTTCCTCTTTTTCAGATATGGCCAATGTCCTGGCGGTTATATTCTCAGAATCACTTTCTGAATTCCATCCAGTAGGAGAAGACACCTTCTTGTCAAGAGATTCACTGGACTGAACTGCTTGTTTCTGCTTTGCACTGTTGCTTTGGCCCACTTTATCACTGTCACTATCCCATTCAGACTTGATATTAAAGCTCTCCAGCAGCATTGAGCTGTAATGCTTTGTCTCTTGATCCTGTGAGCCGCCTTTCTCCAAGGAGCCACTTCTCACCGAGATAATGATATCAGGACTATGCTCTTTCTCTGATCCTGACTGAGCATCTTGACTACTGGCGAGTGAAATGTACTTGTCTAAATTTTTTATCCTCCTCAGAGAGCTGTAATACTCTTTCCATTCCTTGTCTAGTGAACTCCTCTTGTTGCTACATGTTTTCTGGGCGTTTTCAGAGTCTGGTTTGCTGATGGAGGATGACCTGCTGTTATACTGATGAGGGGATCTGGACCTGGATCTACTGTAACTTTTGCTCTTTGAGCGGCTGTATGAGCGGCTGCAGGACTTGCTTCTGGAGGACCTGCTGTGTGAGCGCCCTGCAGGTTCGTTTGAGTCACCTGGCAGACACTTTGGTTTAACGGAACTCTGAGCTTTTTCTGTAACACTAGCTACCATTTGTCCAGTGGAGGCGCTAGGAGCTACTTTAGCTTTAATCTCCTGAATGTGGATGTAAGAGGGCTTCCAGGGCTTTTGACCGGGTTTCCAGCGTGAGGGTGGGGGACTGTCGCTCATTGGGATCACAGAGACACTTTCAGGAGTCAGGACACTCGAGAGTCTAGGGACAGGTTTGACTTTGCTCTCTGGAAGCTTCTCGGGCATCATGGTGTCCGCTTTGGGCTTGCTGGCTTTCCTCTTTCTTTGAGATCTGGATGGACTCTTCTTTCTGGGTGGAGACAAAGACCTAGATCTGTACCTGGATCTAGACCGGGATCGAGAATAGGACTGAGATCTGGATCTAGACAAAGACCGACTTCTAGACCTAGAAAGGCTGCTGGATCTTGAATAAGACCTGGACCTCCCTCTAGATCTGGACTGACTGGATGTGTAAGACCTAGAGTAGGACCGCGAGTCTCTGAAAGACAGCGTGGACCGCCGTCTCCTGTGAGTTGACGAATGATGCTGATTGGAAGAGGAGCGGGATGGAGAGCGGGATCTTCTCGACTTTCTTTCTGAAGACACTGACCTTTCACCCACTGACAGACGAGGCTCTTGTGGCTTGTTCTTAGAGCTCTTCTTCTTGCCATGCTTCCGTTTTTTGGCCTTCTTCTTGTGTTTGGCTTTCTTCTTCTCTTTCTTGTGTTGGCGGTGCAGGCTGGACCTCTCAGAGCTGTGGTCTGAGGAGTGTTCTGCAGACTGGGACCATGCAGAGTCACTTCTGTCCTCCCATCTGCTTGAGGAATGGTCATTCAATCTGTTAAGTCAAAAGATGCATGAAGAAAAAAAAAAAAAAAAAATGATGTTCTACGTTACAAAGTAGAAGATTAAGTCTTACTTGTCTCCTTTGCTCCACCTCTCGATGCTCGGTGGTTGATAAACTTTGGTTCTCTTCATCTCTTCTTTCCAGTGTGGCGGAGTTTCACTGCTACCACGTTCTTCCACAGATGCAGAGCGCGATTTAGACCTTGTGGGGGTGTGATATCTCTGCAAAAAAGTAAAAATATATTGATACTTCTAATTGCATTAACAAGAATACACCAAAACTCTTAAAAGGAGCTCGCCGAGGCTGTGCTTAAAGATTCTTTGCCTTAAGCAACTTGAGCGATTTGCATTAAAAATACAGAATGCATATTAGTGGCAAAAAGTAATGCAGGTATGACCATAGAGAAAACAAAAAATGAAGAATTTGTTTCTGGGGTCATTGAAATAGATGTAGGGCAATTCTTTACATCAACGGTTCCTACCCTTTTCGGCTTGTGACCCCTAATAAGGGAGCAATGTCTACTTGCGACCCCTTGACACCAGTAGTGTATAAATATTGGCCCTTGGAATAAGTTAAAGTGGATGAGATACAATTACAAGCAGACTACTACAACAATTAATAAATAAAGACCACATATGAACTGACAAATCTCTGATCTTAGTTGAGGGGAGCATACCATTGTTCCTCTGCCTTTGATCTTCCGTCCAGACTTAGAGACTGCTGGTTTCTGGTCAGCTGCAAGAGACGTTTCTTCTTTCTCAACTCTGAAAAAAATCAAAATTCAAAGTAAACGCCTAGGGTTATGTATACTGTTTAGCTGAAATATATATATTTTTTAAACTGACATCTCTGTTTTATCTTCCTGAGATGGCATGTCCCTTCGCAGCAAGAAGCGGTTCTCTGGCACCGGAGGGATTTCCTCTGGTCGGACTACAGGCTTCTCTCTCCTCCCACTCTGCTCCTTCTCTTCCTCCACTTCATCGTCTCCCTGCAGCATCTCTCTTTCCACAGGACTGTGAGAGCTTCAACCGACACAACATGCAAAACAATATTTTGTTATGCAAAGAACCAACCCGTCTCTTAGCTCTCAAAGCTGATAGTGAATCACTACTTTTAATATACTTGGATATATTGATCAGACTGGATCATTTGAGGTACATGTGAGTAATTATATAAGCATGTAAAGATGTGATCATGAACAAAGATTAAAAAAAAAAAACTACCTTTGCTTGGAGGGCAGAACATCAATGTTTTTCTCCTTCTTTGATTCCTTCCTTTTCTTTTTAGACTGTTCACTCTTTGCATGTCCCTTGTGCTTGTGATGTTTTTGCTTTTCATCCGATTCATTTTCAGATCCCACTGAAGAGGAGAACTGAGAGGACGAATCACGGGAATCGAGGGACGAGTCAGAAGAATCGGAGGTTCTTTTCCTCTTGCCTTCAAGAACTGAAGCCAGAAACATAACGACATGCATGACATTTCATTTGAAAAATGGTTGTTAGTAACAGTAAGAAGGAAAGTTCAAATGTCAGGAGTCACTTTCAGGGTGGTGTAACACTACAACAACTGAGGCTTTGTTTGATTATTGTTGGTATGTTGGGCGCAATGAAAGCAGGCCTGGGAGAGTCAGGTGGGCAGATGCCAACCGAACTTCACAGAGATCACCTCGCTGATCCTCATTAAACAGAAGATCAGGTAACACGCCGCGTAACTAATGCCAGAGGGGGAAATGCTGGCATTAAAATGCCAACCTCTTACAGAATGAGCACAAAATATGACCCAGTTGCAATCATAGGCAGCACACGGTATTTCCCATAGTAGACAAAAACAACAGACTACAAAAGGTGGAAGCTGAAAAATAATGGATAACATCTATTTAAGCGGTTGTTTTAATATACACCAGGTATTATACTCTAACTACACTGGCTGGGTGGCAATATATTAAATCTACAAAGATCTAATCTGGAGATGTATTTATACAGCAGTAGGTCAAAATTCTGGTGATATCTTTCTTAATTATGTATCTAAAGCCTGATGTAGCTTCTTCCTCTGAGCTCCATTGTCATCCCAAAATGATTTACAAACACATAAATGAGAAAAAAAAGTTTTAAATAGTGGCTGAACATAGTCCCCATGTACTCCTGTTTAAGTAGCATTTGCTAGAAACCACAGTGGCCAGCTGTTTTAAAGAATTAGAGTGCCACACCCAGGGTACGGAAGTCTGATTTGGGCCTTTTTCATCAGATTTGTTGGCAAAAAATAAATAAAAATGTTTTTAATAAAGCTACCCCTAACCTTCAAGAAACTGCAGCTCAGTTGCTCTACTTACCATCAATAGCGGACTTGGTGATAAGTTGTCCGCAGTCTATCACTCTCACATCAGCGTAGGGTCTGCTGGCTGAATCAGTCTTCAGCCCCTCGACCTTCTTTATCACTTCAAAGCCGGAGATCACCAGACCAAAGACGACATGGACTCTGTGCAAAGGCAGAAAAGATTGATGCCTGTTACAACTATACAGCGACTTGACTATTATATGATTTCAGCGTCTTTAAAAGCCTTGAAAACGTTCAATCTTTCTGAACGTATCGTACACAAACGCACCACTACACACACCAAAATGTTGAACAGTATAAAGAAACTGTTTTCAGGGCTCTAAGAATTCTATTCGAAAATAATTCAGTTAAATATGGGGAAATCCGGTAAGAAATGAAGGTTCACTATGAACTGTAAAGACAATTGTAAAGCCTTCTGTAAGTGCCAAAGTGAGATTAGATTTTACCCATCGAGATGAGGTGCTGTTCTGGTTGTGCTGTTTGTGGAAAATCCAGCAAAGAAGGGAAGGTCAACCAATGGCAGGTAGGGTCATGAGAAAAGAAGAAAAAGGAGGAAAAGAAAGAGAATACACAAATAACTTCAACAAAGTGCATGTGCTACTGTTCCACAGGAACACATCTCAACAACAACAAAAAACAAAGAAAAAGGGTACAGAATTTGTCAGACCACCATTTGTTTAATAATATATTAATATTAAGAAAACACTTGTAATTTGGGCTGTTGAATTAAAAACAGCCATAAACAGGCAATAACATCCCTCAACAACAGAGTGAGAAATATATGACCATATTTTGATCATACAAATATAGACATAGTCTGTTTACATTTCCTCCTCTATGTTTCAAGAGTTTTTATCCATTTATCCAACGTACGATGACAACCTGTTGTCGTGATAAAGGAAGTCTAGTCAAGCCTTTATTTGTGAATATTGTTCAAAACATATCCAAAATAAACACTGCACTCTGCAGAATACTTGCAAATACAAACTACTGAATGATAAATACAGTCAGGAGAGAGAGAGAAACACAGCCTTGGAGACACATTACCTTGGAAGAGCAGGATGCTAGAGTTTCTGTAAATTTTACACAAAAACGGCAAGAGAAAAAATGTAACACATTTATGGTAAAAAAGAATGAATCCATGTTTCTCTGCACTTTGAAAATCTAACAGCACACAGAGTGGGGACTGATGACGTCCACACTCAATGACAAATTCTACTCTACAGTTTCAAAAGGGACAGAAAGCAAATAAATTATGTAAGTGACCTGTCACTTAAATGGTATAGTTATTAAAAAAAGGTGCAGAGCGATTTGATTTACTTAATGTTACTCACATGAAAAACTGTGAACCGTTGGTGTCCTTCCCACGATTGGCCATCGACAACAGGAAGGCTCTGTCGTGTTTGAGAGTGAAGTTCTCATCTGTTGGGAGCAGAGAGAGAGGGATCGAAATCTCACAGTGTGTTCTCTGATGCGTAATAACGGACATATTCAGGGAAGAACAGGATAAAAGGGATGACCATTTTAATCCATCAAACCTAATCATTGCCTCAGCAACCATTCCTTCCATAAAAGCACAGTTTATTTATAAAAGTAGTCGTACCCAAGTACCAAACTGGTTTTGTATGATTTAAAACTATTACATCACTTATATTTTACATCATTTTGACCTTGTTCCAAACAATACTATATTGTCTTGACTTGAAACTGGCTTGAGATAGATTATCCATCTAGTGCCTTTCTTCTCATCAAGGTTACATTATCATTGAGCTGGGATCATTTAGAACATTCTCAATGGTGGAAGATTCAAAGAGTGTCGAGTAGATTTTAGAAATAGCTAATGTATCATGAGCTATGCTGTCCAAAAATTAAAAGCAGAAGACAATCAAGAAGGAAATGCAACGTGTGTCATCTAAAGTCATGTAAATTGGAGCAAAAAAGGCGACTAGATGCTCACTATAATGAATCACTTATCTAAAGCAAGTGTCAAGAAGATTGTAGAAAACCAAACATATTGAATGCTTTGGTAAATTGGTCCACAGTGATGTAGAGTATAAGCACTTTAATAGACTGAAAAATTAAATATGGAAGTATCCTTTAAATATAAGACAGAAAACACACTAGTATATGTAAATAGTTAACTGACTACTAACAGAATAAAAGCACTGAAGTCATAAATATCATCAAGCTATTTGCATATATAAAAGGTTATTCAAATATGGACACAAAACACAAAAACTAAAATGCTTCCCAACGGCTAATTCTTCATTTTATCTACTCTATCCATGTTGCGAAGCTAAATATCTTATTTCGCATGAGATACTCCATTAGTCGTCCTATTGAGCAGAGAAAACTGCAGCCTGTATTTGACTACATGTCATGGAAGTCACGGAGCTATAAATACCACATATGTAACATAAAAAGTAACTTGATCAGCCCGAGGCTCTGGGGGCAGGTGGTCTAACAGGGTAGCTGTCTGAATAGAAAACCCTGTAACATCCTTTTAGTACAAATTTGCATCAGTACCATTGCAAACATTTGCACTGTTTTGACTGACAGAGGAAGGTGGTGGGGACAATGTTGACATGGTGTTACTGAGCTGTGTACATCTCTTACCTTCTCATTTTGCAAAAGACCACTCTATAAATAAAAGAATATGTTGAAAATTTTAGGCAGGAAGATTGTAGCTTTCAGTAAAGAGAATACCTACTCTCCATGCTGATTTGATAAAGCCCACTATTGTTAATAAATAGAAGACAGCACTATACAATGGAGAAGTGAAGGTTAACAGAGTCATACATAGGAAAATTCACAAGAAACACATTATTATCACAATAGGCACATGCAACATAATGCTCATGCAAAAGTAGCTAAATTGTAACTTAGATAAACATTTATGAGACCATGTGTTTATTAGATAATTTGACATTCCCATTACCTTCAAAGTAGCCACCGTAAATGGACTCTCCTCCTCTTCCATTTCCTGCAGAGATTAACACAATTTCATATTTAAGCCAATTACTATCAATACAGAAAAAGTGCGTCTCGTCAGCATTTTGGACAACAAAAGTGGTTCATGCGTTTTTCTAGGACACATTTTTGAAGAGGCTGCCATGTTCAGGAAACTGTATGGTCTCCATATATATACTGGCACTTTGATGACACTTAAAGCTTCCATCTATATCAGTTTGTGTTGTAACTCATATAATTAACTGTTAGCTGTGAAACCATGCAAAGCATCACCATTATTGAAAAAAATGTTGTACCTAAGAGAGCATTTCATTCTTCCTTAAACAAAATCAGATGGTGCACCTTTTTTACAGAAGCTCTGTTGCTTTCCATCGGGTTTTATGTAAAGATGAAAACAGCAGTTTGACACAATTCACAATTTGATTAAACACACACTTTCAAAGTAAATGAGGTTACATGCTAGACATGTTTACCTTCGGTGAAGTCGCCTCCCTGGACCATAAAGTTCTTTACAACTCTGTGAAATGTGGAGCCTTTGTAGCACAGGTTTTTCCCTGTGATTTTGCCAGTTCCCTTTTCACCTGCAATCACATGAATGGTAACTGAGCTCTCATCCAACAGAAAACATTCAACAGACCTGCTACTGTTAAAAGTGCTTTTGCGTATACCAGATGCCTTGAGGTGTAAAGAAATGTTAGTCTTGAGCGTTGCCACATGTGGTTTGTTCTGAACAAGGGAATGAAACCACAGTTGGGAGGAAGGATTTCAATAAACTGTTGGTGATACTCCTGTGCAGGACTGCAGAATTCATTAAAAAATCTTCCACTGGAGTGATACCAACAGGGGACACAATATTGGCCCAAAGCTATAACCCCGTGGATTTCCAATCCCCTAGGGGGAAAGGAAACGTGAATGCAGCAATTTCATTAGATGTGTGTGCTTTAAGAGGACAGAGGGTTGGCTGTTCAAATGGACAGCTTAGTTTGCTAATCTTCTAGTATTTTGCTGTATCACTGGCTTCAGCATTGTTCCAAGGGTTTGGTTTCTGAGCGGATCCCCTCCTAAAAGGACACATTAGAGACTTGGAGAAAGCCATAGCAAACTGCCCAGCTAAGTCGTGTACATCACTGTGTTATGTTGTGTGTGTCCAGGAAAAGGAACAGACTAACCAGCCATCTCCCACGTCTGCCCTTGCCAGCATCACATTCCTGTCGGCCAGGTGGGGTGAAAAATGAGAGGGAGGATCGATCTGCAGTCTGTTTGTAGATTTATGGCTATCTCTAGGCAGACCGCTGCTACTACAGTACACTGTGTTCTGCTCAGTGGGATGAAATATCTAGGGAGTCAGACCAGGACCCCTCTATCCATCCAGTGACTCCATCTGTCACTGGACAATTTACACTACAGCCAATGCTCTTTTCCTCAAGATATCAAATGACCAAAGAGGGGTGTGAAGCGTGATACTGTGCCTCTCACTTTTAATTGACAAACCATATTCTTATGCGTCTACTCATAATGATTGGACCCCAGGAAGAACAGCTGTGGCTACAGCTAATGGGGATCCTAATAAATGAAAAGAATTTATTTTCATGGTAGAGACAGAAAAGATTAGAAGGAAAGATTTGTGAAATGTGACAAGGAACAGACACGATTTAAACTAGAGCCCGACCGATAAAGGATTTTTAAGGCCGATATCGATACAAATATTTGAATGAAATGAAATATTTGTGATTTAAAAATCCAATATTCCGATATATATATTTTTTTAAATCCAGAAACGCGTAACAAAACATAAACAGATTTCCCTGACATTATTTGTCCTCACTAAAATAATATGATAATGCAGTTTAAAAATAAACTTGTTTGTTTTATTGTCACAACAGAACAGAGGAACATCAAAATATATTAAAGTTCTGATAAATAAAATGTATAAAAATACAAACTTAAGATATGAAACTTAAAGCGTTAAACCATAGAGCGTTAAAGAAATGGACCAACATATCTGAAAGTTGTAAGTCTTCTGGTAGCTGTGCCAAGAGAAATCTCAAACATTCTGAATCTTGCAGAGACGGAGAGCGTAGGTATAATAAGGAGATAACATAGGCACAGGCTAATTATTGCTAACTAAAATGCTAGTTAACATTAGTAATTAAACTTAAACAGCTAATGTAAGTCGAAACTCCCTGCAAGCTTCTTCTGACTATATGGTAATTTGTCTACTATGCGACAGAAAGTCGCGTGGTTATGAAACAATCGTTAGCCTATTTTTACAAAAACGTCTTCTACGGAGCCATAACGTGAGGTACAAGGTGGAGGTACAATGGAGCCTTTTATAGATTGTCGTGTTTCTTTAGAAATAAACAATGGACAAATAGAGTCTTTAAACGCTTCAGATGTAAAGTTATTCGCTGTCAAAGTGACGTCAAAATGAATGGCAGTCAATGGGATGCTAACGGCGGGTGAGTACTTGTTAGCATCAAAATGGCGCCATAGGTATGCTTTGTGGACGCTCGCTTACCCCCTTGGGTTAAACACGAGTGTTGCCAACAGGGACGTTGTATGGCGCCCTCTGGTGGACAAACTATGCAACGCCAACACTCATAACATGGTTGAAGGGTGTTTCGTTTTTTTTTTTTTTTTTTAAATATTAATTTATTGGCCATTATAAATGGCGATATCAACAGTTTGGAAAATGCCTAATATCAGCCGATAATATCGGCTCGCAGATATATCGGTCGGGCTCTAATTTAAACCCAGTAAATGATTGTTGTGTGGCTGGTTCCCTGGCACCTTGAGCTGTAAATCCCCAATGTCTCGGTTTTTATTGGAGATATCAACAACAAATCTGATTGTGGAAAATGATATATGATATATTATATTATATATATATATTGTGGAGTACTATAATGATGTGGTTTACAGTTGTCAGTTGTACTTCTGAGATGTGCAAACAGACAGTTGGTTCCATGTTACGCTCTGAAACAGCTTTCTCTTCTTCTTTTTTTTACTTTTTGAAACACAAATATTTGGTTATGCAATGTAGTAAATGTTGCGAAAGCACAATATCATGTAAAACATGTCCTTGACTGAACCTTACTTACCGGTGCACAAACAGAGAAAGTTTTTGCTTGTCTTGGGACAAACATCCGAAAACAGTTGAAAGACTATGCGCCCAACTATAAAACACAAAAAAGAACAAGATATAAGCACACTTCAGCTTGTAGCTACAAAAAACAGAGAAATGTTTAAAAAGGATGATGAAGGTCAATATAAATGTTGTGTTACAAAAAACAATGAGCAAAAGAAACTAAATAGGCCAAAGACACAATTAAGAGTTAAAGTGCAAGTAGCTCCAATGCACACTGCACACTTTTCATTGGCTTCCAAAAATTAGAAGAATGCGGTAAAGCTCAGACCTTTTCCATAGCTAGGAGCAAATCTAGACTATTCTTAGAAGCCTCATGGGGGATTGTTTTGTCCCTGTCCAAATATGAGAATTACATTTACAATTAGCCTGAGGACACTAAACTGGTCACATCAGTTGCACATCAATCCTGCTTGAAAAGTACATAATGCTTATAGCTTCTCATGCCAAGACTTCGATTCAACCATTCAGTACAGATACGGTTACTGACATGAAACCAGTCGACCTACTGGGTGTCCCACTTTCATTTTGACCAAATTAATATCAATCAAATGCTGCAAGGCTACAAAAAACAAACTACATACAGTTTAAAAGATCTTTATTGATTATGTCAGCTCAAAGTAATCAGCTATGAAAGTAAGCTGCTGCTGTTTACATGTCTAACTAATTCTCATACCTGTGAAGTGATTTTAAATTATCTTACCTGGCTCCCGGTTGAGCTCCACATCGAAGTAACACTGAGGGCGGTCTTTCACCCCCATTGTGATCAAACTCGGGTGACCTAAAATGTAGACAGAGCACAAAAAAAGCTAAGCAAGAAAAATAGTAAGGATCCCTTCTTTTAAAGAAGCAGTAAGCTTCTGAAGTGTCCATCCACAAAGTACAGCATATTTAAAAGTGTGTTGGAAAACAACGTAGAGAGACTAAAAGGCTAGAAACAGAAAGGGGAGGAGAGAGAACTATGGGAGGGGAGTGAGAGAGAAGTCTATGAGGAAATGTACTGGCTATGCAAATCCAAGCAGAACACAGCACAGCTTCCTAGCTGTACACTTTTAACTCGGTTTCTACTATCCACTTAAATATCACTGTGTGACAGTGAAATGTCACAAACTGTTGCTACTACTCAGCCAGGTCAACAACATAGTGAAACTGAGAATGGACAGGAACTTATCTTTAAGGTGTGTTGTGACATTTTGGTTTGAACATGTTTAAGTTTTGATTATGTGAACAAGAAGCCACTACAACAATGTAAGCAAACACCAATAATAGTCCCATCCCTCACACCCTTCAAATGATTAGGCAATCGTGCCATCGACCTAAATCATGTTTCCAAAAACCCTGCCTCAACTTGTTCAATGTCAGTGATCCTCTTCTGTTGCATAAAAAGATAATAATCTGTTGTTACTTATCTACATACCAATATTTGGTATGTCAGCAGCTTGTGTGCAAACACATATTAGACTAACCCGTCTGCCTTGCCAGACAATGTTTCGCTGGCAGGTTCAAGACTGCAAGAAAGCAGAACGTCCAATAATCAGTCAGCAATGTCTGGATTTATTAAAAGTTAAGCTTAACCTTCTCACAATTTGCATGATACAGGTTGCATATTGTTTAGAAAATGCTAAGTCACTGTGCTGACATGTAATAATTATCACCTCACACATTGTGTGTATATGTGCTGTGGGGGTAGTAGTCTACAACAAGAGGAACAGAAAGCAAGCATTATTCTACAGGAACTAATTTCAGGCCACTGATAGCTGCAAACCACAAGGAATAAAATGTGGCTTTCACTTGATGAAAACACTTATCAGGCAAGCCTTAAAGTACAGTCATAAGGAAGACATTTCTACACCTTAATTAGTTAAGTGTGCCAACAGACTTTTATAGAGCAAATTAATGAACACTAGTGCATGTTACTATATAGCTAATAATCAAAAGGAAGCTGGAACAGTGCAGCTGAGTTTAACTGTATTCATCACAAATCAGATGAATACAAATGTGGAAAGGAAAGCACTGTATTAATAACCATACTCCTCAAGTTACAAAGCTTGACTGTACTGGGAATGGTATTGTCAGATTGTAAAACTCCCCTGCTAAATATGTACAGCAATAATCGACAACCTCAGGATAGGTCTAAACTGTACGAAGTGTTTTCAAGTATTTAGTTGCATAAATTGGAGGTCATGTGAGCTACATGTCCTCCAAGTCATGAAGACCACAGTGGCCACCACTATATATATTATTTAAAAGCAATAAACATATAATACACCACAAATATTGTCAATTCAAACATTGAACAGCTGATCATCAGAGTCGACATTAGCCCACATCCACGACTTGTAGCTACATTAGCTAACTGTCAATATATGACACACATTTTACTCACAACAACGACACGTACAAACCATGTTTAGAGCAATAACAGAACGGCACATATTCATGGGCTACAAAGCTAACAACAGCTACGTGAACCCACACGTGATTGCTTTCAAAATGGTTAGCTAAGCTAACAGCGAGTAACATTAGCTAGCTTGCTAGCTTACGTTAGAGTTCTCTTAGCTGCATTTTCTGTTCACTTTTAACGTAACGATGAAAATCAGATTACAGGTTATATCCAAATGTCGAAACGAAATAGCTAGCGTAACTGACCTCTGTACAGTAGCTAGCCAGGCAATTAGCTAGTAACTGACGGACGACAATTAGCATGTGCTAACTCCACTTTTAAGTGTAGAAATGGTGCACTCAGGGATGTATTATACCTGCATGAACTCCGACTGAACGACGTTGAAGTTAGCTTCCGATTCGCAGTGTCCGGTCCGATTATGTGTATGGGTATCTAGCTAGCTAGATCAAAAACCACTAACGTTATACCAAGACTTGTCAAATCTAGGCGACATTATTCCAGAGAAAATAAATATTTTTAAAACACAGTTACAGGTTTGTGGAAGCTTTATTCTATTTGTGAAAATGCAAAAAAAAGGGAGATTTCACTGAATTTTTCACATGTACCCCAAATAACAGGTGTCTAACACTCATTCACAATAATAAGTTCTGCAAAAAACGGAAATTAAGTTTCCCTGAACTTTTACTTTAACTGCCGTGGCTGTTATGTGAATCGGACGCTGTGTTTTCGGAAGCTTACTTCAGCGTCGTCTGGTTAAATTGTATTTTTGTCCCTCACGAGTTTCCGTACAAGATTTGTTGTGGTTTTGTTGTATCCGGAAGAAGATTTCAAGTTAGCTCGTTGGCTAATTTAAATATAACTTCTTATGTATGTTATAACAGGTTATGCAGGTTCTCTGTATAATCGCTAGTAATACTAAGTATGTGATTGTACTCGTAAGGCGCATCTAAAGCTGGTGCTGGCTACATGCTAGTGTTTTTTTTTTTACTTATATGATGGTGTAGTCAGCTAACCTCTATTAGCTAAGTAACAAGGTGCAGCATGAAACCTATGATAATGAGGTAAGGTGGGGGCAAGACGTATGTAACTGAACTTAAATCTCACTGTTGCAAAATGCACTGCATAGCAAAAATGTAATAAGACTGCAATTTCAAACCTACGTAGCTAGTTATCTAATAATATAACGTTACTCAGTTGCCAGTCTATATGTGCACCTGCTAGCGGTCTAGAAAACATCACAGCAGACCAGCAATACATTCTTGCTTCATGAAGGTGCTAGGTTTAGGATAGTCAAACTATTTAAAGTTTGAGAGTAGTAGCTAATTCATCTTAATGGTTATTTTGGAGGCCGTAGTTTGTGGTGCTGCTGGTTTGTATTGCACTAGCAATATGTGTTTCTAATAAAAAGGCGACCATCAGCAGCCTCTCAGAATAATTCAAATAACAAGCCTTTAAAATGACCATAAACTTTCAGGTTCCAATTATATCATTCATGAAGCAAGGATTCAGTGCTGTTTTATTAGACTGTAATAGTTTTAGCTCAGTGTGCCTAATATACTGACACCTGAGTGCATTTGAATTTAATACAGATTTGAAATGATTTGTCAGTTAATTGATATAGAAAGTCAATAGACAGTAAATTAATCTAAAACTATTTTTTTTCTAATCAGAAGTAATTTTACCACAAAAAAGTCAATCTCAGTTGTAAATATTTGTTGATTCTCTTTGTCTTTTGTGATAGTAAACACAATGCACTGTTGTTTGAACAAAACAAGACATTTCTAGATGTCCATTTGAGCTTTAGGGACTTCTAATGAGCATTTATGACATTTAATAGACCAAAATTAATTGAATAGTTAAGAAAATGATTGTCAAATTATGAAAGCAATGTAGTTGCAGCCCTAACATAGCAATACTGATGATCTGATCTTTCTCTTTACCCCATGTAGGCAGTGTGTTCTCCATGGACCTAGTGGATCATGTCTCTGATCCTGTTTGCCTTTGTGGTTCGGGTCAGGGATGGACTCCCCCTCTCGGCCTCCACAGACTTTGAACACAACCGAGAGCTCCAGGAGAGGAAGCAGCAGCTCAGGACCGTCAGCAAGGCACTGGCCTGTTTCCCTGGCAGAGGGACCATCAAGGGCCAGGAGCTCAACATTTAGTAAGGATTCAAGAAACAAAGCAGCAGCAGACTGCCTGTAATAACAAAAAGACACAATACACAGTCTCAAGCGAGTCAGTGTGTATTTGATTCTGTGATGCTGAAGACGGACAGAATGTTGTCCGTTTGATCACAGCGGCATCCATGTCACGCTGCGTCAGACTGTTTGTTTACTAAACTCCTTTTCTCCTCTCACCTGTTCAGCTTCGTCTCTTCAGAGGGTGTATCCTACATGACCGTGTGCCACTGCAGCCTCCCTGTTGCTAAGGCCTTCTGCTTCCTGGAAGATCTGCGCTGGGAGTTCACAGCATGCTTCAATAGCACTGTTGTTACCTTGGCAGCCCGGCCATATCCATTTTTGGAATTCGGTGAGTAGGAAGAGAAATATTGTCATCTAGATTTGCTGTTGCAAAATATTTTGTATTTAAATATGACGTGTTGAATGACAAACAAAGCTCCTGTGTTGGGATGCTTTCAACTAAAAATAAAGACTTTAATGTTGCGTTGCTGCCAATCGACAGACAGCACCATTCAGAAGCTGAAGCAGCAGTACAACCAGAGCGGTGGTCCGGCCCTGGAGGTGACGTTGGCAGAGGTCCAGGAGGATCTGAGGATCCATCCACCCAAAATAATTAACTTAGAGGAAGTGGAGCTCACCAACGGCATTGCAAATGGGCACATGGAGCAAGGCACTGGATCTGGTAAGACTGTTTACCACATAACTTATACAGTATAACATATACAATACAGTTGTTTATTATATCATGTTTCTCTGATGCAGAATTTAGGAAATTTTCTCACATTTGTTTCTGTGTTTTATTATTTTACACTATTCATTTGGTCACTTTCTTTTGTTTAACAGGTCAGAATGTAAGACTGGAACCAGTGACAGCGCCAGGCATCCTCTCTCTGGTCTTAAATATCATGTGTGCATCTTTGAACATAATCCGTGGTGTTCACCTCATAGAGTACACATTCCAGGTATGGTCAGTGCCAGAATCCAATCGCAAATAATTCAAATGCATCTAAAAAAAGGTGTCCAGCATGTTGCTGCATCATAACTTACTGTGTATGTTCCCTACAAATATTTAGTTTAAGAGAAAAAATGCTGTACTATGGTGCTCTCACTCACACACAACAAAGCCATTTGTTATGTTTAGTTGGGGATTTTATTTTTGAAATAGTCATGTATAAGCTAACATTAATTATAGAAATGTTTAGCTCGCAGAACTGGCTGCCATGCATTAGCATTTTGCTGTGAAAGCAGAGGTTTGATAATGTTGAGGTCTGCACAAAACTGCAAAATTGTCACTCTTTTGAGAATAAGCTTTAATATGAAATAAATGTGTTACAGTTAAAATTATGTGAACTTTGCCCTGAATGACAAATTACCATTTTAAAAAAAAAAATTGTATTCCTTTTCTACACAGGATGATTATGAAGGCATATGGAATGTTGTGGCATTTCTTCTGGCGTTTGTCTGCTGTGTGTTTCAGGTAAACGTAGTTCACATTATTAGTGCAAAACTGAAATGCCCCCATGTCAAACTCTTTCTGACACCATGTGAATGACCTCTCTGTGTCCACAGTGCCACCTCTACCTGTTCCATTCATCTGTGAAGAAACTCAAGTCCTTCACTCTGTTGAGTGTGATCGTCCTATGCAACCTCTACCTGCTCGGCCTGAGGAACGTGTGGCAGCTCATCTTCCACATTTCAGTCGCCTCCCTCTCCACCCTCCTCATCCTCACCCGCAAACTCCAAGACAGAACCAATGACTGCGGGGTCTGAGGAGCAGGGGGCATTTTACTGGGTTGCAACTGTCACAGCTCTTTCAGTGCAGGTGAGATCGACAGGGAAGCAAATGGTTTGACCCACATTAGGTCGAAAGATGTCTTTTTAGCAAAAAAAACATTCACGAATTTTGTGTCATAATGGAAAATTATAATTACAAGTTAATATTTTTTTGTATACAGTATGTACTTGCACTTTGTGTACATTTGTTTTCAGGACTGTAAAGAGTATACAGTAAAATGCAGTTGTCTCTGGAACCTTGAACAGAAAAGCTAAAAGGAGATGTCTGTTCTAGAAACAAAATGTTTGTGCCATCCTGTCCTAAAAAGTTTTTGATGAAAATGATGGAGGTTTTTTTAGTCAGCAAAAAACTGACCAAAGTTTTTCCATGTACAGTACAAACAATCATTTCATCACAGCCCTAACTGTTAAAGCGGCTCATGCTTGCGATGTTTATGCATTTCTGCTCACATTCAGCTCAGTATTATTTCTGCTACAACAGGCCCTTGATTATCTTTGCATAATCAGTGTACAACGCTAAGTGACTGTTGGTGATTGTAACAGACATTACAGATTTAATTGTGCTTTTAAAATAGACACACATGGCGGATTAGCAGACAGTTATTGGTTATCACGCATCGTGTGATACCTAAATGATTTAGTATAGTCTGACTTAAGATAAAAGAGTAAAGCAGACAAAGCAACAATTTTTATTTGTTTTCCATAATTTGCTTATTAGGCTACAGTACAAACCTAATGCAATGTATACATGTAAAGCTGTGGGTTGTTTCATGCCTTACTGGGTGACAATGCAATTGTTTTTAATTGTTTAATTGTGTTGACTTATGTACAGATACACCAGCAAGTGCTCAGCTAGTCGTTGCAAAGTTTAAATGTAAGGGCTCCATTATTTATATTGGAAACTACATTCAATACAGAGGGAATATTAGTCTCACAGTCATGTAAAGGCATGATGTTAAGGCATATTATCTTACTATTTTCAACACAGTTTGTGATAAAAGGAGAATTTTATCACATCAACTCCATTTAAAACCCATTTTTGTACGACCAAAAAATGTTTGATTATTTAGTTTGTCTGTTTAATCTTTTTTCTACTGATCTCTGCATTGTCATGTAAACTGCGGGTAAGAATATGAAAGCACTGATTTGATGGGTAATATACAGTACTATTGAAATTTGTTGGAAACAATTGTATGACTGCACTATTAGGCTTAGATATTGTTTTGTGTTGTGTATGGCAATTATCCTTGAATGTGTTGCATATCGGGTTCAGCTATTTTTTTTTTATCCTGATTTCTGTTTACTTGGTTCATTTTTTGTCTTGTTTCAGGGTTGGTTACGCTGCTCCCCTATCTGTTGTTCTCAGATTGGTATAAACATATAAATCATATGATTATAATCTATGTTTGAATATAGAACAGTAGTGCTGCTAAATAAATAGGCAAAGTATCCTTTTAGTTCATTTCTTTTTAACATTATTTAGCTAATTTAGTATTTAGCTTCTTCGAGATGTTTTATTAGTTAAACAGTTGCACTAATGTCTGTTTAGCAAGGGAAGTAAACTTAGTTTATAGTTTTTGTCAAATAGCGTTGTGGCATTGTGTTCTTTTTATTCTATTTTATCAAGAAAGTCAGAGGGAATTTTAAAAGAAAACAAAAAGGTTGCATCTCATCCGACAATCCACAATAATGTACAAATGATTTAGAAAGAGTCAGTCGCTTTTAGCTTGTAGTTTACAAAGATGGAGGAAACTAATGTTTTCACTGGAAATGTAGAGTAGCTGCAGAAAACATTTCAATTTGTTGTCAAGTAGGTTGCACTATCTGGGTATTTTAGCAAATGGCTGAGAATTAGACGGCTCGGTGACTTTGATGCTTGATCATACGACAGAGGAGTACACTCTTGTTTAAATGAAGTGTTCTTGGACAGGGTTAACTTGAAATACCATAAATAATATGGTATTTTCTGCCCAGGACATTGGTAAAGCTGTAATATTTTTTAAACAAAGGAGGTTTTACCATTTCCACTGTAGCCTATACGTTGTTGACCAAATGCATTGTAAAAAAAAGAAAAGATGTTTTGCCGCCAGTGTTCTAAAAGATGTAGAACCAAATAATGTGGGAGGTATTTCAACACTTGAAATGGAAATTAAGGATAATTTGTTAATTATGACGGTTTATAACATACTGTAGAAAACACTGTACAATTGAAACGTGGCAGCCTTCTCTTAATGTTTTTTTTTTTTATCAACATCTGAAGTCTTAAATCTGATCTGAATACAGGAAACAGTTTAAAAATGATTTAGGTTTAGAACCTAAAGTATGTTTAATAGGATTTTTTTCTTCATTTTGTTCAATAAAAAAACATGGGAGAATTATTTGTATCTAATTAGTCTCTCATTAGGTTGATCTGGTGGTTTTTGTGGCTGTGACCTGTTTGTGATAATGGGAAGTAATGTACCAATGTCATTGCCTGATATCAGACAGAATTGTCAAGTTGTTACACAACTCTGTGGAGTGGGCGGGTTCAAAGGTCCGGATCCAGGCAAACAATGTCATTCATTGTAACTGCCAAATACACTGGTGATTACTGGGCTTTATTTCTTCCTACTGTGGTAAAACTGACATTTCATTAATAAATAGTGTCTTTTTTCCATTTGTTGATATTTGTGTGTCCAAGAAATTAGCATTACCTCTCCATATTCAGCAGTGATCAGATAGAGAATATTTGGTTACATTCATTATTTTGCTAATTTCCCTTTTTAAAAGGTCTAAAATGCTACATCCAGATAAGAATTTCAAGCAAAACAGGATAGACATGGTAAGAAATGCCATTAACTTACTACAGCAAACTTGGAACATTGAATGTAAATGTATTGATGTATTCTTCCAATATTGCACCAGATGGAGCCCTTTCACAATTTACCAACCTTTATTTAAGTCTGTTTCAGCAGAGATTGTTATATTTTATTAGTTGATGACATTTATCGATATAAGTTGCGCTAGCCTTTAGCCCATAGTATATTTAAATTAGGCTACAGCCTAAACAAATCTAATGGATCAAAGTGTCCTTTAGCTCCAAAGAAGAATGTTTAGTTGTGATTATTTACTTGTGAGACAGAATCAAGCCTGACAGGAAAAGTCACACAAGGTTAGAGTAAAATGCAGAGGTTACTTAACTGTTTTGTTAGGTGGCACATTTTAACTGCCGACCCTGATAGGTCACATTATTGCTTAAACAGCTGGAACAGTGTCTTCAAGCACAAAATTGTATACCATATTAGGTTATGTGTTCATTTAAAGGCCAGACAAATATCTGTGTCTTCATTTGGCCAAGTCATGCAAGGGTTTTTCTCATTGACAGACCGAGTAACACTTTTGTTTACTTAAAAATACTGCACATTTTTATCTGATGAACGTTTTATGTTGCCTAGTCCTAGAACAAACACTGATGATAGAGAAGCCTTTTGAAATTGAATGCAAACTTTCTACACAAGCTGCTAGCGCCGATATTTCAAAAGAGCAAGTGTATTTCTTGTGCCTATCTTTAAGGTAAATGTCTTGTACATCAAAATATTGACTTGGGCTTTGATAAAAGTTACCATAAAAGGCAGCATTTCACTTTGAGTGTGACGTGGTGGTGTCTGAGGTGTTCTGTAATAACAGTTAAAGGTAGAGGACACAAGCATGAGAGTGATGGATTAAATATTGTCTTTAATCCGTGACTTTTTTAAGTCATAACATTAGCTCAAGTCATCATTTAGGCATCACTGCACGAAGGCCAGTTATAGCCTCGATAATCATTAGTCCTTCTTGCATTAATGATTAGGTCTTATACTGAGATATGAATTGGTCGTTCACAACCTTTAACCTAAACCTATCCATCACTGCGGTTTCCGGAAAAAAATGTTTCTGTTTCATTTCTGTAGACGCCAATAAATATCTGACTCATTCTTTCTATTGCCACTTTTATTTTACAGACATTTCCATGCATATTTAGGAAGGAAATTTGAGGTTGCAACCAAGAAACAAATATACAAAAATATATCCACAGTGCCATTACTAACGCTACAATTCATCTAAATTACACAATCAGCTTTAGTGATCCTCTTTTGCAGGGCTAAACCTCTTTAATCCTAATTGGCAGAAGCTGCTGGTGTTGAGATGCTGCCCTCTCTCCCTTAACAAATAGGCTTAACAGCATGGGTGGTCTTGCGGAAATGTTTATGGCTCACTTTTTTCTGCTGAATGACAAGTGCTTCCTCTGTGCCTAGATAATCATGGAACAGCTGAACTGCTGTTTTTATGTTTTGTTCTGTGTAATTTATTTATTTTTAATAAATGTTTGTCTTGCCAGCTCTGGGTAATAACAGAATACACAGCAAACAACTTTCACAGATGATTTACTCTAGTGTTTGCTGATTATATTTCAAGTGTATTGTCTGGGTGTATTATAGTTTAATGTTTCTTAATAACCATCACATGTGATGGTTATTGCACACACACACTGGGCCATTTACTGTCACTGACTGACAGATGCTGACAGGCATTAAATCTGCATCCATGTCAGCCAGACATTTGACAATAGCTGACCTGTGCTTGTAAAAAAAACTCTGGTTGACTGTGGAAAGACTGAGAATTAGCATGACTAAAAATATAATTACAAAAAACGATTAAAAACTACATTTGAGTTGGCTGTAAAACTTAAACACTACGAGTTAAAGTGCCTGAAAACTGGTTATCAAGCAAGCTAAAAGTAATGGATAAAATGTCAAAATATATAGCTAACAATAAACAGTTCAAATAATTAGCTAAATGTAACGGATAAATGGGTGAAATAGGAGCGGTTGAGAATGCTAATGGATCAAATATGTAGCTAAATGTAATGGTTAGATGGTTGAGTTAGCTGAAACAGTTAGCTAAGAATAATGGAACAGTGAATTAACTAAAATGTTTAACCCAGCTAGCTAGCTAGCTATTAACTAGCTATGTAGGCCTATGTATTGGTGTAGTAGTATTAGCTACAAAATAGCTTAATAAATGGATAGATTAATGGATACATGGCTGAAAATAGTTAGCTGAAACAGTATTAGAGATGATTAAGAAGACTCTTAGCTAAAAGTAGTAATGGAACAGTAAAATAGCTAAAAGTTAACATTTAATAGTTAGCTAGTATTGGTTAGCTAAATTAATGAACAGTTAAAATAGTTAAAAAATAATAAATGCTAAGAGTAATGGATAAATGACTGAAGCATATCTTCTGCCACAGCTTGACCAAACCAACCTAAACATTGACAGTTAAATTGTATGAAAACATTATTGTAATATCTACTTTATACATTTAATATATTTTTTTAAAGGTTGGGATTAGAACCATTGCTCTATGGTTAACCTGAATATACATGTGGCGGCAGCAAAAGCCCACTGAAACAGCCTTCAACATTCAAAAGATCAAACCTCTTCTCTGATATTTGAATGTGATGACACTAAGTCTTTTGTAGAGCTCCAAGGCTGTATGAAATTACTTTGAGCCGTGGTAGATTTAATCAAGGTGAGGCACTCTGGTACTCATATCTATTTAATGTTTGTCTCAGGTTCAGTGCCCATGCCAGATGTCGGCGGCCTACACTTTAGCGTTTTCCATTCATTTCAATCACATTATTTATCTCCAATTTCCCAGTGCCATGAGTCTCTCTGTGGAAGTCTCCCATATAAAAAAATATAAAATGTATCATAGGCTATTTAGATTGTTCTCTTTCTGCTTAGACAGCAGTGGGTATATTTCAATTTCAATTTCACTTTGACTTTATTTCAGACACAGGTATCCACATCATGTATAAAAATAATAATTTATGAACCAGAAAAAATTGTAACTGATTATTCTAGGTTGGTCAGACAGATAACATTAAAGCCTTTAGTAATTGTTTGGCCATTTTGGAAACAACCTGTAAACACAGATGACATAGCCTATTATCACTGTTTACATTGATATGGCAAAAAAAAAAATGCTTGCTTACACATCCAGCAGATACCAATTTATTTGGAGTCGTGTTTATGGCCACAGGGTGAATTTACATCCAATATTCACTCCCTTTTAGCTCTATTTTTCTCTCCACCTGAGGGAAATATCTCACTCTTTAGCGCCAAAACAATGAGTTAAAAGACACTAACTAGCTGACAGTGAGTTAAGTGATAATTATTTGTGGGATTGTAAGACCCCTTACATATTTAGTGATTTTGTAGTGATCGTTAATATAAAAAAAAAAAAAATTATATATATATATTATATAGCAGCTTTAAGTCCTTCAATTATCATAAATATGGATTCATGAGTTTCACGTTGAAAAGAAAAACTTATTTTTACATCCAGAAACCTTTACAGTTCGGCATTCTTGCACTTTTTAGCTTCCAATTGTGTGCTTTCATAAGTGTTGCAGAAATAATGGCTAAGCTTTTTCATTCACACCACCAGCTTTGATGTGTTGATTCCCGGGCTGGTACTCAGGACCTAAAGGCTATACAGCATGTCGCAATATTAGGATGTTCAACAACCAGAGTCTTTGATGTTCCCTGCTCATGGGCTCAAACCAAAGACAATTAAAATTATAAACTTTACTTACAAAAGTCTCCTGCTTTCTTGAGCCATCTCTCAACAGTACAAAGGTTTTTCTCGAGTTGTGAGAATAATTGATACAAAGAGATCTCATTACAGTATCATCCATTTACCTGTTCTGGAGCTTTTGGTCATATCACACGATTGTTGGGATTAATAGCTTTTTACATTATTTACAATCAAAACCTTATAAAGTGGACTGATTGTTTTGATTTTTGATGATGATGAATCTTTGTTTTTTAATTTTTATTTGTTTCAGTTGGTCAATGCTACACATAAACAGTAAAACAGAATACACACATATATATATATATATATATATATATATATATATATATATATATATATATATATGAAAGGGTAAAATATGAAAGAATTTAGTTTTGCAATGTCTATGATACTTGTTGATATTCTGTACCTGTTTGTATAATAACAAGACTTTGATTTCAGCAAAGCTCTTTTCACACATTTCCTGCTGAGCTGTGCTGTTTCATTTGCCTGTTCTGATGTTTACTGTCAAACCTCAATCTATCTTTAAAAAAAATACTTCCATAATTCAATTGATTTTTTCCTTTCCTTTCATACAAGTCCCCCCCCCATCTTATGGAATTCAGAGAACACAGAGATAACATGAAATGTACTGTGCTAGTCCAACATTAACCGTTTCTTTGAAAGCTATCTTAAAAGCTGCAGCACAGGAACATTACATATTGGATGAAAGCAAAGTCAATGTTATTTTCACAAGTCTGTTTGCATCATCATTTTATTACTCTGTGAAATTCAATGGAATCAAAGTGGATTCACTATATCAGAGTTGTATCAATTATATTAACTGTGACACATTACATTGGGCACATATGTATACTGTGCTGTATAAAGCCTCTGCCATACACACAGCATGGGTTTAATTGCTTCTGCACAATACACACTACCAGCTCCCTAACCTCATGCGATAACTCATGCAGTCAAACCAGCCCAGACCAAACTACAATGCAATCACTTCACCCAGACAACTCGGCATGCTTTAAATACTACATGAGTCATTTTTTCCCCAAACTGAATTATGCATTTATGTCAAAAGTGAGATCAAGCATCCTGTCATTGTATAAATGTGTGGAACAATTTTCCCAAGCTTGTTTACACCTCGGTTAAACATGAATCACAGAGTGTTTCTAACAGTTTCTTCCATAGTGTGTGTTGGCAATGATGGATCATTTTACATACTGAATGTAAGTGCATATGTTAGAAGAATGGCTTTCTAACAAACTGTGGTGTGCATTAACAACGACTGAGTGTTCCAAATCAAGATGAAAGAGCGGCGTAACAACAATGCAGCATTGCAACCATGGAACTGAAGGGGAAAATAACGTCTCTTTAAATCTGTCAATTGATTAAAAAAAAAAAATCGTTTTTGTTCAGTTGGCAGCAGCAGAACAAGCTAAAAACACAAGCGCCATGACACCATATATATTTGTTATGGTGAACATGTTAGCAAACAGTGGCTTATTTACACACCCAGCAGACTCGTAGTAACATTAGCATTCATTTGCAGTATTGTTTGTGTCCACCTGGTAAATGTAAGCCCAAAGTTCACTCTTTTTTTTGCTCTGTTTTTGGTCGCCACTAACTCCTGAGAGAAATATCTGTCTCTTCAGCTGCTAAATGCTCCACTGAACCAAAACAGTAAAGCTGCGGGCCTTAAAACCAAAACAATGAGCTGAAAGACGCTAAAATGCTCCGTTATATATAATATAAATATTGATTATTGCAGCTTTAATGTCTTCACATTTAAGTTACAATAAAAATGGGCACAACACAACAAATTATTTCATTCATTTGGTAGCAGGAGAGCAAATGTCTACATTGTTTTTCCACTGTAAATATTTTCAAGCTATTACTCTGCTTTCAGTTACGCAGTTTGGACACGTTATTATATTATCAAAAACTTGCTTGGCATGCTAATGTGTGAAATGTTCACAAAGTTCAAGGTACTACACTTTGTCTTTACATTCTCTGTTATATGCAACTGAAAAGATCAAAGCCGAGTAAGACATCTTCACCGTAAGTCCTTGTGTAGAAGAGAAGCAAGTCAAGCTTTCATCCATTCTTTCAAGTAGTCACTGATGTGAATTAATACTGGAGCCAATCCCGACCACAGGTCATGAAATCAGTGGCGTATTCCTCCAGCTCTGCCTCTGAAAAGTGGGCAAACCTCAGATGTTTATCAGGATGATCCCCGGGCCGGCTAGCCTCGTGAGACCGTCCTGATCTCGCGAGCTCTAGTTTTCCACTCGCAGATCAGTCTGGCATCTTGAGACAGAGAAAATTTGGAGCCATTCGCCAAACAACCGACCAATCAGCGTTGGTTTTGAGGCGGGTTTAGGCGGCGATAGACAGATGGTTTATCAAATCAGCTAAGCAGTATTTTTAGACAGTGGTAGCCCTAATTCTGTTAGCCGCTTGCTAATGCTTTTTTCTCTTGGATCCTTCTTTTGGAATATGGACCGGGAACCTGAAATGGTGCCTTTTATTCGTAAATTCTCGTTACACAAATGGCAAATATCCTTTACCGGCATGTTGCTTGCTTGCTGAGCTAATGAGCTATGCTTTGCTTGCAGCAGCAGGGGCTTGTGGTTGTATTTTCATACGTTTCGTTGATCTGATTGGTTGATTTGGTCCGTCTATCACCAACATAGGTGGTGATAGACAGATGGTTTATCCAATCAGCTGACCAGTATTTTCGCCCCTTCTCAAAAGTTCTCCAACGGAAAGTTCCCAGATGGATATGCCGAGCAAATGCGAAGCAATCCATCTGGCGGAGTCAGGTTACGGGCCGGCCACTTACAGATCAGATCTGATCAGATCAGATCAGATCAGATCAGACAGCTTCTCTTTAAATCAGGAGTCAGTCAGTCAGAGGTAATGAAAGGCGCCTCTCCGATTGGACAGAGCTCACTTGTTTGCTCAATCACTCGCCTTTCCAAACTTTGCTTTATTTGTCACATGAATATTTAACCAGTGTAATGAATATTAAAGGTCCCATGGCATGAACATTTCACTTTATGAGGTATTTTAACATTAATGTGAGTTCCCCCAGCCTGCCTATGGTACCCTAGTGGCTAGAAATGGCGATAGATGTAAACCAAACTCTGGGTATCCTGCTCTGCCTTTGAGAAAATGACAGCTCAGATGGGCCGATCTGGAATGTCCTCCTTATGACATCATAAGGAGCAAGGTTACCTCCCCTTTCTCTGCTTTGCCCGCCCAGAGAATTTGGCCTACTCATGAGAAAGAGAGAGACATCATGGCTTGAAAACAAGCGTAGCATGGCAGTTGGTCAAGGCCACACCCCCACCCTCCACCTTGCCCCCCCTCTCTCCTCCTTAATAGCATTTAAAGCTACACAGTAAAGCGACACAGTAATGGCACATCCTAAGGAAAGCTCATTGTGGGACTGGCTCTAGTGGCTGTAATTCTGCACCAAGGTTGAATTTCATGAAAGAGACTTCAGATACAGTATTAGGGGACCACTAAGGCCTATATAAAAGCATCCAAAAAGCAGCATGTCATAGGACCTTTAAAAGATGCTTAAAGGCAAGACACCTGTCTCACATTTTAAGTCACTGAGAATCTGAAAATAACTTCATCCATCTTCTCTCTTGTCTGCTACCCACTGCCTAATTTATGTATTCTAACAGTGAGACTCTAAAAGATACATTTAAAGCTATATGATATACTACCAGTTTATAAATACAGGAAAAAATGGATCATAGATAACAATAAAGTACATTTGTATCTTTCTGATCAGCATATTTCAACACACTCAGGGTTGATGTTTTTAATATCCTGCAACCTCCAACCCTAAATATCTCTCTATTCACAATCATCAGAGTTCATAGTTAATCGTCTATGTGCATTCTCGTTTCCACTTCATGGACAGAGCTAATTAAACATTAGACACAGGAGCTGCAGATCTGTGAAACCAGGCAAGGCAAGGTGTGTTTGTTAATCTTTTTTACGGCACAGTGTTTGGTCTTGGCTAAGTTGGCTCTTCTTCATGGTGCTGAGCATAGCCAGAGGTCTGCTGCGCTCAAAGGCAGCGAGTAATCCAATAAACCCCGAAGGACAACAGACGGATTAACTCAAATAGTTGGAGTTTCATTACACCAAAGCAAACTCAGCGGGCCAGTCGTACCTGTCAAATATTGTAACCGAAGTGCAACTGGAGCGAGAGCTGCTTTGATTTCTGACTGGTGGAAGAATGATTGAGATCCTTTTACCCAACAGACAAAGAAGTACTGAGATCTTAGTAAAAGTAGAAATACCACAATATAAAGTATTCTAAGTAAATGTCCTGCATTCAAAATTCTACTTTAGTATGACCAGCGCAATGTGCTTAAAGTGTAAAAAATAAAAGTACTACTCATTATGCAAAATGGTCCATTAGTGAATTCGTATTACTGGTGTTTATGCAACATTTTAATGTTGTGGCTGGTTGAGAGAGAGCAGATTTAACAACTTTGTTACTGTTTTAGTTTAATCCCTAACAATGCATCATATTTAATAAACTGTTACTGTGTTTTTGTTGTAGTGATCTGCAAAGTAAAAAAACAAGAGTAAAAAGTACATTATGTCCCTGAAAAGTATAAAATAGCAAATAAAAATGGAAATACTTAAGTACTGTATGTCAAAAGTGTGCTCCAGTACTTAACTTCATTAAAGGTATAAATTAAACCGCCATAAAGTAAACATATACCATTGCAAGCAAAAGTCTTTCATTTTGTTGAAGTAAATCTAGCAAAGCAGTAAAATGTATTAACAGGTATCTGAAGGATGGTACTTATTACAGAGTTAAAGGCCTAATCATTAACTTTAATATATTCACATACATAGGAGTTTGACCTACAGATAAAAAATTCACATTTTGTCTAATTCTGATTGTATAGCTGGATAGCAGGCCTGTTTACTGCTGTGTGTCCTCTGCAGCATCAGAACATTTATAACTTAAGAGTTGTCTATTGTTTCCTCCTAAAACAAGACATGTCAGTTAATGTGGAATTCAAATTCAGTCTAATCCTGTTTGGAATTTTAGTAGTGGGCATGTTTGTTTTACATTTCACATTGTGCCTTTAAATTATTGTTGCAACAGTGGGTCAATGGTGTTTAAATGTTGTTGTTGCAAGTCAAACTATGAGTAGTTTCAACTGTAGCAATCATCGTTTTATGATTTTAAAAGAAAAGGGTACTGTACACCCCTCATATAAGTTTAGTAGTAGTAAAATGTACAATATGTCCCCCTGAAATGGAGTTAAAGTATAAAGTAGCACAAAACAAATAGTAGCCTACCTTAAAATATGTAAATAAATGTAATTTCCATCATTGATTTCAGACTGAATTTATGTAAATTAAGGTAATACTGGCTTTGAGCTGAGATCTGAACCTCTTTTCAGACACTTTTGTCTTTCCATGGCACTGTGACCTGTAGCAGCACAATGAAGTGAAAAAGTACAGTCATTTATAATTCTTCTGAGCTGTAGAGTGTTTCAAACACTTTGAGCTGTTACAAAACACATTGTTTCCAAAAGAACATAATGTGCTGCTTTCTGATGATGTTACTACACATTAATATATCAGCTGGAACATCAATCTGTCTTCTTGCGTATTGAAGGCACAGGCACTTGATCAAGTCATCTTCAGAGTGCTAGTTGAGGAGGCTTCGGCTGTGAAATATGAATAAAATAATATAACTTTTTAAATGAAAAAGACCTCAGTTTTTTAGGGATTAGAACATTTGCATGAACAACTTGAGTCTGAAACTTAAGTGAGCATCTCTGGGAGTAAAATAAAAAATGAATCAACTTTAAGTCATGCTCTTGTTGAGTAGCAGAGAGCACTTATGAAAATAAGCTAACAACACACAGCTATTTATGGTGCAGCAAGTCTTGACTTGCTAATGATAAACTAATTCCATCTTGACAAAAGATACACACTTAAAGTAGCATTGAAGCATGACATGGAGTTTTACTTTTTCTTTCACCATATTGTATATTTTTAAATAATTCAATTCATAACGTTTGAGTGAAACAATGTCAAAGTTTTATGGCAAGTTAAATTTCCTGCCACGACAACACACACTGTACAACAAAATTAATCATAATAATAAACAAAACTATTATTTTAAAACGATGAAGTGTCCTTGTACACAAATGTGAACCTAAGCTAATACAGTACATTTGTAGCTTCACCAGTGTTACTTGCATTGCACTAACTATTAAATCTTAAATATACACAACACAAAATCCAGTTTCCAAATAAACACATCTATATTACACATGCTTCACTACTGAATACTTACTGTAAGTGCACATTACAATGATTGTTGATTCAATATCACTTTTTAATATTATCTCACTGATACAAAACAACCATGCCAGGTCACCAAAACACTAAAAGATAATATCCAGCAAACACTAAAAGATAATATCTAGCAACACCTGTGACTACATTTGAAAACACTTTTTACTAGTATTGTTTCAGTGTATACAAATCTATTTACATTCACCATTATGAGGTACATTAGCAAATTGACACAATTACATTAAACTTTACTGACAACAGAAGACAGGCACCAAACAATGTGGGATGAGTCTTTAAACGCTTATTTGCTTTCTTGCCGAGAATTTAATGAGAAGATTGATATCACTCTCTTATCTGTACGCTAAATATGAAGTAGCTGGTTTGCTTAGCTTAGCACAAACACTGGAAACGGCTGTCCAAAGGTTAAGCTGACTTACATATTATATTTCGTTTGTTAAAAATGGCAAGTTGCAGTTTTAGTTAGCTTAAGTATCTGCTGGCTGCTTGGAAACCTCACGATGATGACAGGACTTCGAAAATGAGATATCACATTTAAGTAGTGAGCTTTTGATGTGCTGATAGGTGGATTTTGTTACTTTGGAATAGGGCTAGCTCTTTCCCTGCTTAGAGTAGTTATTCTACGCTAAGCCAACCGGCAGATATGAGAGTGGCATCAATCTTCTCATGTGTTCACCAGAAAGTGAATATTCCCAAACATGTAGTACTATTCCTTTAATCTTTTGTCAACACCAAAGCATCCTACTATATGAAGGCCTTTTCCAAGATCAACATGAGCATTTGTTGTTGTCTGACCCTTTAAATCTGCGGCGGGTTGAGATGATGTATTTTTTTCTTCTTTATGTTCCTTCTTGCATTAACATGCAAGTGACTTTCAGGTCTAACCTTATAATCTTAAAAAGAACAATGATAGCATTGTTGTGACGAAGGACCAGTCATCCTCGTCGCTTTGCTTTACATACTGGCTCTCGTAGTCTTTATGGACATGTCAGGTTTAAACTCCTCCAGGGGAGAAGCTTAAACTCGACAACACAATGGAGAATTCAGGAAATATTTTTCACAATGGAGGCTCTACCAAAGCAGCACCAAGACAGCTTCTCTACAAGTCTGAGGACTGCTTTTAAGTGTAGTTTATTTAGCTGTTATGCTTAGCATTGAGCCACAGACTGCTATATAAAAAGCTTGTACAAGAGAATTTTATGTTCCTGGCGAGGCTTTAAATCCCACATGTTGCAATAACATGAACAAACAACGTTATTACTAATATTGTAGCCACAATGCAATATGCATGGCACAACAATCCATAGTAATTCATTTTCTTTGCACTGTATGTTAACTACATATGTATGTTATGTATGTTAACATTACAATGTTAACTGACTTCTTCAAAGTAAATGTAAACATTCAAGGACTGAATTGCTTAAAAGGCATTTCCTCTCCAGAACAGGCAACTGCCAGTAAAGATCTGAAAGTGCCACTTTAAAACACTGACACCAGGCACTCTGTAGTGATTGGCACAAAACTGCCACAGTGCCTCAAATAAAAAATAAATAAAAACTATCACAGGCTCAGAATCACATGTAACAAGAGGGAGGGCTGTACTGATAAAAGGGAAGGCAAAGGGCAATCAGTCTCTTGTGAGAGTGATAGTGCAGAGAAGGGCATTTATACTCCAAACCCATCATTGTGAATCAGCATCACACCGGTCACCCGGTCTGAAGCCTCATCCGTTTGGCATTCATGGAAAACGGTTCCTGCTGGTTATCAGCCATTTTCTTCCGACACAATGAGGAAAACAAAAATGTTACACACTGTTTTGTTCCTTTTGGTTGCCTAAAAATATGCTTAAAAATGTATTTTCCATCACTACGCACATTCAAACTCACACCCATAATGTATTCCTGGTACTTTTCTTTGCCTGTGATGTCGCTGCACACACTAACAAAATAAAGAATGTGATTTCTTGTTTAAAAGACGTCAGCTCCTTTTCTTCTAATGGCTGTGTCTTAGCACCAGCCTTGTTCATTGGGAGCTGCAGGAATCCACTAAGTGATTTTTAATCGGCGCATAATTACATCAGATCGCGGGGCTGCTGAAGCGGTTCACATTTAGATTCCCTGACCTAACCCCATTAATATGTGACATTTTTGCATTGCCCGGTGTCTGAGCACACAGGGAACTTAATAACGATTGACCAGATGATCCATAATGATATGACTCACAAATTTTCGTGTACATGTGCACTGATGTATGCTTATATGACTGTATGAAATACAAAATAGTGAATGGTTCTCATTCAAATGTACAGAAGTGGTGCTAGTGAAGAAATGCGCTTGTATCTTTGTAACTTAAAAGTGCTCATATTATGCTGTTTGGCTTTCTCCTTTTCCTTTATAGTGTTATATATCTTTTTTGTGCATGTTATAGGTTTACAAGGTAAAAAAGGCCAAAGTCCACCCCAAAGGGACTTACCATCTCCAACAGAAAACACTGTTCACAAACTGCTCCAAACAGCTCTATTGTAGTCCAGCCTTTACTTCCATGACGAACATGCGTCACTTTGTAACACACGTTATAATGCTCACATAGCTGCTAGCGTGGCACGCCCTCATACTACGCTTCTGACTGGCTGGTAGTCCTTACCGAGGTACTGTGCATGTGCGACTCCCAACAAAGATGGAACAGAAGTGCAATGCCTCACTCGGTAGCTTAAACAGAGAGCTCAACACACAGGGTGAAAAAAGGAGCTGCAGCAATGTGCAGTACAACAAAAATATGGTGTTTTTTGAAAATTAAACCATGTAAACCTATTCTGGTACAACCTCTAAATACAATTATGAACCTAAAATGAGCATAATATGAGCATTTTAAAACCAATTTTCAAGAAGCATAGAGATTAAAAGCTGCTTAAAAGATGTCACACTATTTTCTTGGATATCTTCTCATCACTTTCTTTTGTCTATATGACACTCAAGCAACACATCCTCCAAGAGTGCATGTGCTAATGAGGGAGTGCGTATTTCTTTTTCTGCCCAATGTGTGGCATGAGAGTATTTTGTACAGCATATATGTCTGTATCACCGTTTGTGAGAGTCATATACTAGACAGGTCGTCGTGACAGGAGGATGAAGCGCGGCGTGTTTTGGGGCTGCATCGTGTCAACATAGTGATCTGGGTGCTGAAGTTGTTGCTGCTGCCGATGGACGGATGTTGGTATTTGGTGTCCGAGCCCATGTATCTCTGCAGGTGCCACCTCCGCCACTTCCTCTTGATCTCTCCTTGGACCTACAATGGATTAGAACAATAATACCTTAATACGGGACATGACTTACCATGTAGTTTTGTTGTACGTGTCATTTAACAGTATGATGTGGCATACCTCATAACATTTACTGAAAATACACTACTATAATATTGAGTCAGGAGGTGTCTACAATAACAACAGATAGAGCACATAACTAGCTAGGGTGCAGCGAGGCCTGGCTAACATATATTATAGCTATGCTGTGTGAGCTTGAAACTATGCATTGCCTTAGCAACAACTTTAGCCCCTTGGTGTTTTGCAGGATTGAAATAGTCCCCTTGCTATAGAAGAGTTTGTGCCAACCACAATGGAATCCCCGCCTTTTATAGCCAGATCAGGACACACAAGCACAATTGTTTCACTGGTCTCAGCTACTCCAACCACAATGCCATTAAACTCGAGCACAGATAGCAGTGACATGGATACTGGTCAACGCTTCTGATGCAGCTACAGAGGCAGGAAACAGATGTGCAACATCACTCTTAAGCCCTTGAAATTCTTTCCTGAAGCTCTCTATCGAAGGATCATCCTCTGAGGTGGCAGCTTCTGGAGCAACTGAAGCCGTAGCACACTCTGCACGCTTAACCATAGCTGAGGAAACACCAGCCTTTGCGCTGTGTATTTCAAGGATCAACTCCTCTTCATCGCTCATGTCAAGAAGCAGTTCAGTGAAGCTTAAAGGAGGCTCAAATTTGCGCAGCCAGAGGAGCAAGGTCAAGACACAGAGCGCGGTTCACGTCAGCCACTTCAATTCCTCCTTTACAATGGACTGCACTCAACAGTTTGTCAAGTCTGAGTACGTTGACAGTTTCTCACTTTGTTGCTGGAGTGTTTGCTGGAATCTCACCATGAGATCAGCTGCACTGCCTTTTGGCTTTTAGATGTAGTCATTGGCAGGGTCATAGGGATAGGTTACTGACTCTTAAGCACCGGACAACAGCTTCTGCTGGCCCTTTTAGACTTTCAACAACTCTCTCAGCTGCTGTCTGCTCAGCCCGGCATCAGACTGTTCTTCTCTATGGAGAGTTGGTTTCACAAGCAGTGTTTGGAAAAACGCCGTTTAAAAGAACAGCGTTAGGTAACGACGTTATTTTTTCAGTAACGGGGTAATCTAACTAATTACTTTTCCCGTCGTTACAACGCCGTTAACATTACTGGACGTTAAATGCGGTGCGTTACTATGCATTGATTGAATAAACTGTGTAATCCGAACGCACCCCTGGCTCACAGCTAGTGAGGAGGTGGGTTAATAACGAGGTAAGCGATTATGATTGGCTAAGGCAGAGTCATGTTTCATGGTAGCCAATCAGAGCCAGTGTTTTTACACACATGCCAGCACACGCGCCACACACACACACACACACACACACACACACACACACACACACACACACACACACACACACACACACACACACACACACACACACAGCTAAACAGAGATTCGATGAAGCAGCAGAGATGGCGAGTCAGGAGCAATCCGATGAAAAGTTGGCATTTTCAAGGTGGAGATATAAGCACTACTTCAAATTCATTGTGGTCAAAGGCAAGAACGTGCATGTAATGTGTACATTATGTCCAGGAGCGAAGACTTTGTCGACATCCGTTGTAAACAACTCTAATTTAATGAAGCATCTCACAACGACACATGCATCTACAAAGCTAGTGGCCAAAAACACCTCCACCACAGATGATAGCTCGCCATCCTCTAGCAAAGAAGGACGGAGCAAAGTCCTCCAAGCAGCTAAAGCTAGATCTTTCTGCCTCACATAAAAAAAAAACTGCTCAAAAAAATCCAAATTCTTGGCATTCTTGACATATAGCAACTTTTTTTTTTAACAGTAACGCAAATAGTTACTTTCCCTGGTAACAAGTTACTTTTATTATAGAGTAATTCAGTTACTAACTCAGTTACTTTTTGGAACAAGTAGTGAGTAACTATAACTAATTACTTTTTTAAAGTAATGTTCCCAACACTGTTCACAAGTGATAACAAGGGGAAACTTGTCCACAGCGTGGTTACCGCGTTTGCGCCTATTAGGTGAAATAACCCGACTTTCCTGTTTTACAGGGTTACAAAAATACAAAACTTTGTTTCTCAATTTGAACAAACATTGAATATCATAAAGAGTCAGACTTATTGCAAGACTGTTGTATTACACTGTGTTAGGTTTAGCTATAATAGGTGTACATAATAAACTGGCAACTGAATGTATTGTTTTATATGATAGGTAGAGGTAATAAAAAAGCCCTTCTTGGTTTTTATGGTTATTTTAATGGCCTGTGTTTAGTTTTGTTTTCATGTACGTGAAAATTACTGTAATTTCTTCCGATATTACATTTGTGGTTTTGTTGCGACTCAATATGTGACAAACAATGACTCCAGGATTGTATACATTCTAGAGGCTCCAGTAATTTATAAACACTACATCTCCAAGGTTTTACACTTAACAAAGGACACTTGAAAATTGCACTGGCTTAAAATTCAGGCAGCATAATGTCAAGCTTTGCCATCCAGCCCATCACTATGATTCAATCTGGCCCAGCACTGGGAACATAACTAACACAGAGAGCCTCTGCAGACATCAACCAATAGCTCCCTGCCAAAAAGGCTGTGCTTTTTACAGCCCTCCCGCCCTGCAGGCAGAGTGCAGAAAATATGCTGCGAGGAGGTCCAAGGGAGGCGACCAGCGCTGATGACTCATACTCACAGCTCCATCCACCTTTCAGGACTGTGTGTGAATGTAAGTGGTGCATCGAGGGAGCCTCAGATTAACTACATTTTCTGAGAATCAACACTGTGGGCTATCTCTGCATGGAAAACACAGAGTGTTTATACAAACAGTGTTTGCATCACTGTTAGGGGGGTTCCTACCTCTCCGTTGAGGAAGCAGTAAAGAACTGCGACCACAAAGCCCTAAATGGAAAGAAAAACACAGATAAGAGAGCAATAATGGTGTGTCAATTTACAGTTTTACTGTATCTGTTTATCTGGTCTTTACAACTATTCCCTAATTGAAGGATAACGTGTGGCATTCGTGAGAAATATAAATGGAAAAACAATGCATATTGTACAATGGTTAGTTTGCAGTAATAATGAGAAAGATGAATGAGATGCATGATGGGAGGAATGTGCTGGAAAGGTTTCCTTGGTTTCCAAGTGGTCTGTAATGCAGCTGTGCTGTCTGGCTGCACTCTCCATCATTCCTCATTATGTGATGAACTGAAATAACACCCGGGGGTTTAAAACGGTAACACTGCCACTGAATCAGCCAGCGAAGCCCCTGGAGACCTGCCAAGGTTTTCTGCCAGGGTTTCTTCGGTAGAGACACTTGGTCGGGGCTAACAGAACGCCATATCATTACTTAAATGAAGTTTGGATTTAGAAATTCAAGAAAAATGTGTTGTGGATGACCTCCGTGAAAGGCATCAAAAACAAATTCCTCAATGTAAAATTTGTAAAATTGCGCTGTGTAAGTGTTTTTACAATAACTTCTTCCTAAGTTGATATCATACCTGAAATGACCCCAGAATCAAGTCAAAAACCAGCCGTAGCTCAGTCTTCACCTGTTCTGGGATGAATGCGAACACGATAAAATTGATTCCAAACAGAGGAATCAAAAGCAGGGTTGATTTCGCCAGCCTCCTGAAACGACAAAGCAAAGAACAAATTTCTCCCTCCGGTGAAACCAATTTTCAATCTGTCTCTATATATGCCAATAATGAAATGCAACTCCAGAGTACTTTTCATTTTACATATCAGCTCTGAGGACTAGAGATGGGTAAAAAACACCATTAAAAGTGTCAGTGGGAAAATGGCTCATGCATTATGGCTGGCTTATGAGATGCTCTCCATCACAGGAAAAAACACTTAAACACAGAGCTCTATATCTCTGTGCAAAACAGCTGCCAGGGGAAGGCTACTGTGCTGAGTACCAAATGCTAAGGCAGGCGATGAATTTCTTTTCTGAAGTAGAAAAACGGATTGGTCATCCCTGCATTGCTTTGAGCATAAAAAGTTAAAAGGAGCAACAGAAAAAATATTTACAGCCAATGTTGAACTTACTGGACATATGTGTATCTTACTCCCAGCTTTCTGTGGTTATTCGAGATAATCTATGTTTACTTTTGTAAATTCAACTAACTTTCACAGAATGTGGACCAAATTCAGCCTAAAACAAAAACTGTTAAAGTGGTGTAGATTTTCCCCAACGTCCTCACAGGCAATAATATTTCAACTTATCTGAACTAATGAATAACACCAATTTACAGCATGAAATATTTTATGTATTAAAATATACTCACGAATACTGATTGGACTCATTTCTTCCAATATCTGGGCAGTTGATTTTCTGACGAAGTATTCGTATAATGCAGATGAATAGAATAAAGTTCACCTGCGGAAACATGAAGACAGTATAGGGGTATTTTACAATGTAAATGAGATTTAGTGCTGCTGGGTAATGAAATATCAATCAGAAATATAAAGATTTTCCAATATGAAATTCCTATATGGAAAAAAAAAAAAAACTTTTCAAAGTTACTTCAATATGTTTTCAGTGTCCAATGTTTGAGAAACGCATCTCATAACAGAAGCTTGATGCTGAATTTCATCTCACTCTGATTGGATTGTAGTGCTGTCCTGTGGGAAAATTAGCATTTCTAAATTGTTAATTGTGTTGGACCTCTAAAATGGTAACACATCATGATACACTCACAAACATCAGTCAGAGCTGCTGCAGAGAGAAAGAGACAGGCATCTGACAGCCAGTCTGCTGATCCTGATGTGAAAGAACACAACTAAACCTGCTGCGTGTGCTGCCAAGCAAAGATCAGCAAAGAAAGACATCAGCAGAGGAGGGACTGTTTTCTGCATCCCATATTGTCTTCTTAAAACTCTGATGTTTAGTATAGTTTTTATATAACCCCCCTAAAAAGGGACTAATATGTAAGACCAGTAATAATTCATAGGCAGGTTCCTGGAAAAGGAAAAAGTAATTTGGTGTTAACTATGGGGGAAATTAAGACAATGTTTAAACAGTACAATTAGTTGAAATTAATTTCCAGCATAACCTAGAGACATGTTTAGCAGTTATACAGTAGGCCATGGTAAAAAAAGATGCTGATGTTAAGCAGGTAAAATGTTTACCATGTTCACCTTCTCCTAAACTTAAGCATGTTAGGATGCTAACATTTGCTGCCGGCATTCATGCCATCCCTAGAGCCATTCTGCTAAAGTTGCCAATAAAAACTAGAAAATTAGAAAATCAGTCTACAGGTGTGAAGGACCAAGCAGTAAGGTACATGGAGTCACAGGTAAGTTTTGAAAATAGTTCAAAACAAAAAGTGAAGATAAGTTCTGGGCCCATAAAAGAGGCCAACTAAACAGAACGTAACTGAAGTACAATAAAACAGTACTAATTAAACTCCAAATAATCTAAACAAAACAAACACTTATTCTAGAAAATATAAACCTCACTTAACATTAACCAAAACAGAATTACTTATTATAATGTTAATCAAGCAAAAAATGATCTAAAGAAAGAATAAAGCTCCCCCATGACACGGCAAGCAGTGGTAGTGTCCAATTAAGACAGCTCTTCCTCCCAGAGCCACACTTTTGCCCAGCAGACTGGATGGAAAGTCCTCTGAACGTGGACTCCAATGCTCAAAAGAAATAATATAAGAAAGAAACCAACAATAAAAAAGTAACTAAATGTGCACGCTACAAAAAGATAGCTTGGTACTGTCAACTAAATAAAGTATATGTACTGTATATGAAACAAAACCCAGTGTCCTGTAAATTATTTGTAATTAATAAATGTTTGAAACAAAAGTATGTATGTATAATGTGTCTGAGAAATTATATGAACAAATCCTAATAAAACGTAAGCCAAAGGAAATAAAGTGCACAAGGTTACAACTTTTTAAGATGGCTCTGTGGCCATGGCTGTGGCCATCACAACAGGTAAGAAAACAATTCAACATATGTGGAGAGTAGTAGAGCTTTCAATAATGAATAAATCAAGAGAGAACATTTACTTGGGGTAGAGTGGAGCAGTTCTTTCAAAGAAATTAATCTATAGAAAAGCTGATTATGCACATCACTAATTCAACTCAAAAACACTCTATTGTACGTATAATTAGTACAAAATGATATAGTAAAAGTAAATAGTTCTTTCAGGAAATTTCCTACTCAACATAGAGACCCGTAAAATAAAGCATTAAATAAAGCAGTGTTAAAATGTTGGGCCGAGGTGCAGTTCATCTACTTTTAGTAATTTTTTCTTTTCACCACGTAATCTACTAGCTTCTCGAGTCCTGCTTGTTGAACTTATCTTAACCCTCCTTTTAACACCTCTCTAAAAGTGTTTTCTCACTCAGTGACATGCATACAAACACACAAACAACCTGCCAATGCAGATCACTGTCTGATTTTCTGGTTCAATCTGTGTTTCAAAGCCAAGGAGAGAGATTTTTTAAAATAGTAGTTCAACCTTTTTGGCTTTAATGTTTGTATGCTCAATATGAAGCTACAGCCAGCAGCCAGTTAGCTTAGCTTCACACAATGACTTAAAATAGGGGCAAGCAGCAAACCTGGTTCTGTCCTAAACTAACAAAATCCACCCACCAGCACCTCTAAATGTATCTCTAAATAAAAGAGATATACCATGTTAAATAGTGAGCTTTAGAGGTGATAATAGGCATATTGTTTTCTACCTTTGGACAGAACCAGGCAAGCTGTTTCCCCCAGTTTCCAGTCTTTGTGCTATGCTAAACTAAGCTAACCAGATTGAGTCTGTAGCTTCATATTTTCTGTACAGAGATACGAGTGGTATCAACCTTCTGATAACTTGCCGCAAGACAGCGAATGGGCATATTTCCAAAAATGTCAAACTTTTGCTTAAGGAGCTCACTAGAAGTCATAGCTTAGCATAGCACTAGGACTGGAAGCAAGGGGAAACGGCTAGCTTGGTTTTCACCAACAATCAATATACCTACTAATATTACATTTACAGCTCACACATATCTTGGTAAATCCATACACAAATAGAAAAGAATTGCGTTCTATTTAATAGAAAAGAACTGCATGCTATTTTTTGGCAAGCAGAACCCAAGCTGTTTCCCCCTGCTGCTAGTATTTATGCTAAGCTAATTACCATCTGGCTCTAGCTCCTTATTTAACACACAGATTTGGGAGAGGTATTGATATTATCTTGGTAAAAAAAGAAGCAAATAAGAGTATTTCCAAAAATGTCTAACTAATCCTGTAACACTTGAAGCACATTTAAATGCCAAACTATTTCTTTTTGGGATACACCAAGTGCATCTACAAACATTCCTCTCTTCAATCTCTTTCTACAGATGTTTCTGTAGATGCTGATAATGTGTTCAAAATGGAAATGGAAGAAAAAGCCGCCATGGAGATGCTTTAAAATGAAGTAGATGATGATAAGAAAAATAATTGTTTTTTTAGTAGGAATACCAAAGAAAACGTGGAGTACTGCATATTAAACTGACAGGAAAGTCTGAGGTAGACTGATAACTGAGAAAGATTTTTTTCTCTCTTAGTGGAAACTACTTTTACTTTTAAAAGTCTGACTTAAGTGTCAACACCTCAAGGAGTATACATGTTAATGTAATCGAATTTGAGTGATAAAAAAGTGCTCAAAGCGTGTAAACTTACCAGGATTGACGCCAAAATAGGGGTTTTAATGATCCACCAGAATACATCTGTTTTCTCAATTATATCCCAACACCTGGTAAAGAATGAAACATGTGCAAGATGAAATCAAAGCAAATCAGATCTAGATTGTATACTGGACTCTGGCAGTCCCCTGGTGTTTTTCTTACCCCACATCGTTATAGTAGGCTTTAGTGATGCTCCAAGCTGTGATGAAAATTGTAGGACCTCCTAGGGACATTAAAGAAAAAGAAGTAAAAGTGAAAAACAAAGTTGTTATTGCATCCCACCGGCACGGGTCACAACCTGTACTTCGTCTTCAGCTGAGGTCTCACCCCAGGACAGCAGAGACGTATGAAAGCATATAAGGAAGGCGTTCTCACCCCAGCCGATCATAATGTAAGCCCAGAAGTACTTCCTCTCAGAGAAGAAAGAAACAGCCAACAATGCGTGAAGATAAAGGCCTTCCACCAGCAGCCAGAAGAAACTGGCCATAATACAGTACTGGAAGAACACAATCACTACTTTGCAGCCAACCTGTCAATGGACACAAGACACAAAAGAATAGACTTCACAATTGTATTACAAACAATGCATATCAATATACCAAATAATAAATACCAGAAGACTTTTACAATAATATTGGCATACCACCAGTAAACATGGCTATGATTATAAGTGATGTCTGGATCCAACTGGTGACATGGGGAGCAAAGATCTTGGTGGTATTTTTACTTTTAGTGAAATATCTTCTACTACTGATATTAGGAGGATCTGCTAAAGCAGGTAAGCAATGTATTTATTTATTTTTACCCAAGTAGCAAAAACTTCTCTTGGCGCTGTCTCCAAAAGTTTGCTTGTTGAAGGAAATTGTTGAATGAAATAGGACTACTAGTGGCCATTTACAAATATAAAATCATAAATTTACTTTCCTGTGTTTTTTTCTGGGATCCGCTTCTTCTACATGCAGGTAACATTTCAGAGAGCTCATTAAACCAGCTGGCAGTGAAGCTGACAGGGATTTGGTCGCCTATATAAATTGATTCTCACATGGCATCTTGAGGGGGAAAAAAATGGACCCAGATGAGCTGTCTGAACCTTTCTGCTAGTTCTAATGCGTGCAAATCAGTACAAATTGTTTCTATGATCAATGGCATGTGAAAGAATGATGCCACAAACACAGGTACCTTAAATCATTCATTTGTTATAAGCCTCCCCACAGTGATTATATCATGAATTAATCTAATGGGTCACTACATCAAACATCACTACATCAACAACACCCCCCCACCCCCCCACCCCCACACACACACACACACACACACACACACACACTAATGGAAGTAATGATAGGGTCATGATCTGTAATGTCTTTTTCAGCCGATCCATGACAGCAGCTGGCTACTGTCAACACAATGGAGCCAGCCGGAGAGCTCACTAATAAATACACTTAGAGGCTCCTCTGGTTGTGTGGCCACAGAACGTAACAGAAACCTCATGTTCGCAGGCCTAACTGTGGCCTCTGTGGCCTGTGTGGGTCTGTGGTTCAGCCGTATGCGGTGGGCTGGTGGAAAGTTGAGCGGAAGACATCCAAACATTGTGGTTTTAATTAAGTCCAACTGCATAAATGGCTTGTTAGCCTGGTAGCTTCAGCTACTGTTTAATGCAGTTTTGTCTTAGATTAGTAGTATTTCAGGTAAACAATTCAGTTCTGCTTTTTTTAAATATTAAATATAATATTATATATTTTGCTGCTTGAGAGGTAACACCCCTTGAAACCAGAGGTTGAGTGTTTGTTGATTCGTATTTAAATATTCAGTACTTCTTGTTTTTGTTGTCAATTGCTCACGACTTGTGTACGACAGCTTGCAACATTAACCCACCATTTCTTTCTCTTTCTGGGCAATTTGAATACTATCTGGCTATTTGGTGATAATAAAGTAATAAAAAAAAAATAAAAAAAATCACATATTAGAAATAAGTATAATGCAACCACAAAATTAAAATAATTAGGGTCTTAAAACTAGATTTTGTCATAGGGACTCTGTTTAAGACATCCTCAAGGTCAGGTAATATGTTGGGCCCTTGTTACGTCTATACTGTAGATATTGTACTTAAGTGCTGCGTACTTCCAAACAAAATGAAACCACAGTAGGCCAGGAACTTTAGGGGCCCTTGGAGTACTGAGGATGGTAATCAAGTCTTGCTGATTGGCCTCAAAAGTCCGGTTTTAGTCGGGCTCAGGCATGAACAGTTCCTACTAATAATGCAATAGAATATCTACTGATGCAACAGTAAATAAACTGAATCATACAGTCATTCAATTCATGTTTTTATAGTCAAAGAGGATATTGAGAATTGTCTTGTACGAATGCTTGAATTTTATGTGCTGATACTAATCTATACAATAATTTGATTTTGTCCTTGCAACAATTAAAGTTGTCATTTGACAGAATCACTTTAGTTCCCTCCTTGTCTGTTGTCAAACATCCGCACTACAGAAATCCATCTTTTCATCCCCATTTGAGCCAAGGAGATCTCTCATTAACAGCGGTTCAATGAGGATAATTAGCCTACCAGTGTCATGTTCACCTGCTGGGCTTCACACGGAGTTGGACTTCTTTAGGGTTCAAGGACAACAACAAGAATCCCTGAGTCGTTAATCTCAAAACACCCACAGCAAACAACAGCAGCGTTTTAGGCAAATAACTTACAGAGCCTGAGGAGCAGTTGTCCACCTCCCCGACCTCGTAGAGGACGACATCCTTGATGAACACAGCGATGGCCTTCAGGATGAATGAGACAAACAGATGCATGTGGATGTAGTTCCTTGTGCAGTGGAGCTTCCTAGGAATAAGAAGAGAGAGAAAGATACAAGTAGATCAAGACAAAGAAACAACAAACCCAATTCAATAAAAAGCCTTCATGCTACTTATCCAATGTCCTTGGAGTTAATAGCTTAAAATGACAGCAACTCACAGACTGACTGCACTCATAATTGAGCTTATTAGCTCTTTTTATCACTGTGTGGGTGAATCTGCTTTAGAGCCAATAAAGACAAGAGAAGCAGATCTGAAAATGACTAATCAGAGACATTTTGAAATCTTCGAGCATCGACTTTTGAATCCTTGTTGACGACCTGATTACATTATCATACTTGATTCGATTGAATGATTAGGGAGAGAGATGGACACAAACGTCTGCAGTTGTGTCAAGGCTCCCATTAGCTCAGATCATGCCCAATCACTTACAAAGTCCCCTCAGGAATCATTAAAGTTTTATCTAACCTTATCTCACAGCCAGGAAAGCTTGTTAACATTGTGATGCTTATTTCACCAAACAATTTTATACAGCTACTAAAAAGTCAGAAAATCATCCTCAACTTTTTGTGACTTTTTTTGTCACAGATCATGAAATAAAGAATAGTATAAAAGTGAAAATAATTTAGTTTTGCACCTCCTTAAAAGTCACTATATGTAACTTTAGTGGTTTTCAAACTCTGTCATTGTTCATACAGTATAATGATCTTATATGACCTGTAACAGACTAACAGTGAAAAGAACGCTATTTTTAGGTCGTTTTTATTAGTGCTGTTGCCCGGGTCCGATTTTTCCCGTAAAGTCACAGAATGATTTACGGCAGGTAGACAGAGCTACAGAGCACACATTCTGAAGGGTCACAGATTTCTTTGTAACACCGGAAAAGCCTGTGTTAGCATATCCAGCCAGTTACAGTTATTTCTTTATATAGGCTAGGCCTAATTGTATTTTAATATTATTTTAGAAGTTATCTGTTGTAATTATGGTTGATACTGGGGCAGGACCATCGCAGAAAAGAAGGAAATTAAACGAAGAAAAACCAAAAAATCTAAAAGGGAGAGTGAAAGATGACGACCGAAAGCGTGAGTAAACTTTGGTCGGGGTTTCAACAGATGGATACAATTACGGGATTATAAATGATTCCAAACCCACCCCGAATTGGCCCTCAGGTATGTAATATGTCTATTTCATTCATAAAATAACTTTAGATTGCCCAATGTAGTTGTATGTCAGTAGCCAACATTAAATTACGTCCCCCTTCAATTTAGCGCCTGGTTTTGATTTCTTTTCAGTCCGTGTTTGTGTTGGCCTACTATTTTCTTTTCCCTGGTCCCCCTGTACTTGTCTAAAGTGTTCGTGGGTTTCATGAAATGCGCTATATAAATCTAAGTTATTAATACGTTAGTTGCTACAACAAATGCTTTGGCTCGTGACACAGTGACACCCGGTTTAGCTCACGATGCATCCAGGCTAAGTTACAGTATGCAACACTTGAAATGCAACGATGCATCTGTAACGTATTCTCTTATTGTAAATGAAGGATTCTGCCTGAGCAAAACATTCACCGCAACTATTTGACCTCCCGGTAATGCTAACTCAGTAATATACAGTGGGCAATAAAGCACCGTAAAGAAAAGATCTTTACGACAGCAGTTGTGCTAAAAACACTACCGCTTTTGTCCAAAGTGGCCGCTAGAATCAACACAAACTGAAAGTTACATATAGCCACTTTAAGCACACAATATTCAGATCATCTCATCTTCATCCACCCCTCTGTATCCTCCAGTTTCCATATGTCGTGGCAATATACCACATCTTGTAAGCGCACATAGTAATAGTGGTTTGGTTTTGTTAACATAATGAAGGTTTTCATTTCTAATAGCAACTGCTGTCGTAGATTTGTCTTGGAATATGGAAAGCCACAGGAACACGCTTCAGGTTTTCAGAGAGAAACCAATAAAAGATAAGCTAAATGAAATCTTGCATTAAGTTTACAGAAGCTTTCATGACTTTTGCTCTCTTAAGTAAAGCTTATTTTTAAGAGATCGCGGTGAACAGACTGTTGCTCCTGACCTGTAATCAGTGGTGTCTTTAAGAAACAGGTGTGACTCTCCACATGCCAACACTGTAATCCCCCTGAGCTTCCTTCACCCCCCCACTGCCACTGTCATTACTCTCCTTCTGGCTCAAACCTGTTAGTTGCCTGATTTCACACTTTTTTATCCTGACGTTGGCCTGCCTTGTGGCAAACAAAACTCTCAGGTTTCTTTTAGGAAAACATGAAAAGAAGGTCAGATTAGTGTACTCACACAGTGTAGTAGCAGGGCCAAACGACTATATCGATCGATCTATCTATCTATCTATCTATCTATCTATCTATCTATCTATCTATCTATCTATCGCAGGAACGTCTGTCTGTGTGTGTGTGTGTGTGTGTGTGTGTGTGTGTGTGTGTGTGTGTTATGCGCATATCTCTAGAACCGTAAATCCGATGGATTTCAAACTTGACAGGTGTCTTGCTACGGACACGAGTAAGTGCAGTGTGAAGTTTGACGTTGTTTGGATTAGAAATGCAAAATATATCATTAAATATATATCGGTAAAAGAAGCACACATTGGCTTTTGTCGTTCTAGCCGCTGGCCACTTCCCCATCTTGCACTGCACACTGAGTGAGCACAGAGAGGGTCGAAGAAAGCAGCGGAGCTTGGAAGCTAAAATGTGACATACACCTCAGACCCACAAAAATGTGCAAAGTAGCACTACTTTGGACTGTCTTTGCCTTTGAATAAACAAACGACAATTCCCGAATTTAAGGACGTTTATGAATTCCAAACATGCAAAGCACAACACACGCTTTTCATCAGACTCACCCCGGGTTAATTAAGTCTACTGCTAACTAATAACATTAACTGTCAAGCCACTAAACCTGTATGGAAATGAACACCTCTGCTGAAGTGTTAAATTCGTTAACGATCATATGACACGAGACAACACCGTCTATGCATGCAGGCGCACACACACACACATACACACACACACACACACACACACACACACACGTCGGGTGGTTAGCGCACTGCCATGAGTCCATGAGGCTAATGTCTGGTTACTCCACATTTTCAGTGTAATATTTTGTGATTACATTCTGAATTTGCAACGTCCTCTGTCAGGTAAATCAGTAAGTTAGTAGTAGGGTATACAGGGGAGTTGCATATGAAGTGGTTTGGGTTTCTTCTGTAAGTAATTTTGGGGTACAATTTGGTTGTACCCCAAATTAATTCTACAATGATGAATTCTACAAGCAGCAATACCACAGGCCAAGCAATCAGCCCGTTCTAAACAGGCACATTTTCAACGGGCACTGCACTACTATGAATAATGCTAACAAAAAGCAATTTCATGGGAGGGAGGGAGGTCTGTATCTATCTATATATATATATATATATATATATATAGAGAGAGAGAGAGAGAGAGAATACTTGTATCACTAGTTTGGCTGTGAATTTAAGGAGATGAAGTGAGCACAGAGGAAGACAAGAATAATTATTTCATAGCTGTGTACGTGTGGGGAGTTTTGCAGTAGAGCAAATACAGCACAAAAGAATAAATACATGCACAAATGTAGACGTCCATCTACTATTAGACATTAAAGGGGGTTCTTTTATAGGTCATTGTAACATTCTTGGATGTTAACAGTTTGAATCTCATACAACTGAGGTAGAGAAATTACATCCAATAAAAATAATTTTGCTTTATTATATAATTCATGGACACATATTTTCTATTAATTCTATCATCGATAAGCAAGTATGTGGCTTTGCTGTCCAAACGAAGTCGCAAGGGCGGCGTTTTCGAATTTTTTCACCCTGGGACCAGGTTTCAAAAACGTGCGTTTTCAGGCAGTGCGTTTACAGGATTCGTTTGGACGACTGGCCAAAACGATGCAAAACATGTGCGTTTGTGTGTGTGTGTTTCCGTGTGGATGGCCCCTCAGTCATTCCTGGCATCAAAACTGTAATTGTCTTGAGGAGTTTACCATCAATCCCTGTTTATATCAAACATCAGTCTCTCTAATCCCACTTTACTTTAAATCTCCCAACCACTGCAGCTATGTGCCATCAAAAGATCAAGACACTGAAATGCATGAAGGGATCATCGGGTTTGAAAGTATATGCATCTTTCTTCGTGCCTTTTGTAGTTTAACGTAAGCCTCAAAGCTGCACTGATCACAGATTATCTAATCCCAGTGTTTGATGTGCGACACTGAAATGTATTAAACTGTCATGTTGTCCATATGCCCAGCAGGCACAACGTCAATGTCCGTGTGCTTTATGGTAAATCCCGTTTACCTCAAAGTCATAACTCTGCAAAATCTGAACATATAAATGATACACATATTTTTAGATTCAATGTAAATTTACACTTTCTGACAACATCATTGTCATGAATACGCGTCTATAAATCAGTTTACAAATCAGAGAAAAATGCTCCTCAAACTGCTGAATTGCCTGAGAAACAGCACGTTTGAGTTTTCTTCAGTGTCATAGTAATCCAGTGATAGTTGTCTGCACATCTATGAGTAAATTGCAAACGGGAACTGCTACAGTAACAGCTAATTAGGCATATGTATAATGATGCCAGCACTTTGCCAAATGTAAACACATATGTATGCTAAAAACATATAGGGCTCAAGTTGTAACTTAGCCCACAGATAACTTTTTATTTTCTTTTTCAAAGTTTCTCTTTATAAATTGAGAATGGTGACAGCCTAATGAGCTGAGTTCTATTAGAAACATTCAAATAGGCAATTGTATGGTGTGTCTTACTGTATTTCTACATACCTGAAGATACAGAGGATCACAATAGCTGTGGTAAGAGATATGAGGGAAACACTGTGGCCAATGGTGTAGCCGATCTTCACTTGCCAGAAAAACTTGCCCTGAAGAAAAAAAACAAGTCACAGTGAAGAAAACTGAAACAAAAAGGTTAAAATTTGGTGGTTCCTAAATTGAGGGTCAGTCAGTACATTTATTCAATTACTGTACTTTACATGACTGTTTCTATGATGTGCTACTTAATACTTTAACTCCATTACATTTCAGAGGCTCAAATTGTACTTTTAAATAAATGTATCTGACAGCTGTGAATACTATTTTGCACATTAGGATTTTACAAAAAAAACACATGAGATGAGATACAATTCATTGTTACATATTCAATTTACAGTGTAATACTGTATTTTACTGGCCCTCTAACAAGTCATGGTCTTATATTACAGTGAGGCATAACACGCAAAAAAGGGTCAAAAGCAACACCAAAGGACAGCACCTCTTCTTTTTTTATCTCTCTAGATTCTGTGAATGTAATGAAAAAAATCTTTGTAATCTTCTGAAAGTAAGGTAATTCCTGACACCAACGACTTTTTACTGTTTTCAATAAATATTTATTGAGCCACAATCTTGTGTCGATCCCTTACCTAAAAAGAATCAATACGACTGGATCTGCTTATCTCCAAGCTCCTCCAATATACTGTAATAGCTTACTGGATTTTACTTCAGCACATGTGGAGCCTTTCAGAGTGGCTTCATGAATGAAAATGAGATTAAGAGTTCTGCATCCTGAAACTGCGGTATCAAGAATGCAGAAAGGCAGACATCAAATTCCTTTTAGTGTACTCCACCAGCAGGGCCCATCCTGATTTCCTATGTGGCATACTAATGAGGCTACCTCTGTGACTTGTGAGAGCAGAGTGCCCACCGAGAAAGCTCTTACCACCCTGTAGTGCACATCCACTCTTCACCCTGCTCCACCTTCATCAGCACAGACAAAATTAGCTCTCTGCAATAAAACTAAACTAAATAAGAGCAATGTTTGATGTATAATACAGATAACAGAAGCAGGAACTACTATCTGACTCGGCCTTTTCAATGAAAAGTGTGTTGTGCTTCAAAGACGTGCTTGCTTCGGCAAACATATTATAATTACACTGGGTCAAAGAGGCTATGTGCAATATGAAAGGAGTCGCTCGCAGTACCAACCAATCGATAATTATCACCTGACTCTGCAGTCCTCCTCAGTTTTTTCAGCCCAGACAGACAGTTAGTGACTAACTGCCGGACACAGTGGAGCATTTAGCTCCTTAAGAGACAGATATTTTCCACAGGAGTTGGTGTGGAGTGTGTGGAGAGTAAATATTGGGCCTACATTCATCAGGTGGCCAGAAACACAACTCCAAATGAATGCTAAAGTTGTCAGGTTTAAGCATGGCAACAGGCTTAGTTTATCTAGACTTAGCAAGACCGGACACAGCCTGTCTCAAAAGTAAAAAAATGAACCTATCAACATCTCTAAAGCTCACTAATTAACAGGTTTTAGTCACATGATTCATCCATAGAATACATAAACAGAATTTAAAAATGACAATTTGTGGTTCCATCAAAAGGCTGAGCTCCATATTGATCAGCTCCATTGATCAGCTCCATATCTAGTTTTCATCTAACTCTTGGCAATAAAGCTTATTTTGTACAATCAATTCCTTAAATAAAACTCAGCAGGAGCAAAACATTTATTTCTGGATGTCTACAGAAATGAGCTGTTTATTCCACCATAACAATAACTGAAACTGCACTACTTTTCGAAGCCCTAGCATGGACATACAGTTTCAGTGTTATGTTACAGATGTGTAAACAAAATAACAAAAGGGCAAAAAATAAACTCAAAAGGCAAACCAAAAATCAACAGCTATCTTCCTGATTGACCCAAGACACCCACCCACAGAGAAAAGAAAAGATGTTCTGACTCAATTCTTCCTGCCCACTGATTCTCGAGATAGTTTCCCACTGTGCTGCTGAGTTCAGTCACAATGGGGCCATTGGGTATCTGTACTGCTTCCTATAATGACTGCCACGTTTTACTCACATCATCACTGGTGCTGTTGAGATTGTATCCACAGTTCATGGCAATGTCAATGGGATGCATCTCAGTCCAGCCGTCTGCTGTGCAGGTTTTGGAGAGGTTACCTAGAGATGGAGATGACATAAAGAGGTCAGAGCCACCCAGACAGTAGATTTCTCTTTTACCTGCTCACCAAGTTATTGGTCCAACACTCCATGTACTGCTGTGAGACATACTGTGACATTGTCTGTGGCCTCATATACTGGCTTGTTGGGTCACTGCAAAAAACTACAAAACCTTGAAACTCCACAAACTGTCCGATGACTCTCTCCTGCTAATGTGAGCCATTATTGACTTCTGCATTATCTGTGCTTGCAGAAAGGCTTTTGGCTACTACAGATATTTACATTCTGGTCATTCTATTGTCACTCACCCAACCCCAAATAAAGATTAAAATGCTCCAGTTAAGGAATTGTAACTCTAGCAGGTAGTGTTGCATAAACCTGGTTAAAACAACCCTCTCTCCTTATAATAGATACTGTATCACCGGGTGGATTGTGTTCAAAGTTTTTTTTGAGTAATAAATGAAGTAAAGAGTGAATGAAGTGCTACATTTAAGTATGTACCACACAAGAGTCATATGGAGGCAGACAGGTTGATGGTGGGTGGTGGGGGTGAAAGAAAAATGCAGAATTTTTACAACAGAGGCCGGGGTTTGCGTCGTGAGCCCTGTCTGTGTTTACGTTTAGGCAATTAAGGTTAGCGTTTGGGGTTGCTATACAAGCAGATACTGGATTGCAAGATCAGATATTTTGGTAGTAAACTATTACAAAGTGAACATTTTACTTTCAGTCTCAACCTTTTGCTACTTGCCAGATTATGTTAATAAACAACCCATTATGATTTAAAAAGAAAAAAGTAATCCCGGCTGCATTGCATTTCTTATAAAAAAAAAAAAACATTTGCTAAAGAATAGGAGACAAGGTTGTCTTATTGTAGAAAAATAATAGGAATGGCAACATTATTCAGGTCAACAGCTTCCTCCTTTCATATATGGTTTTCACCACCTACTGTATTTAGGGCCACATACAGGCAGCAACATATTCAGACAATTCAGAAAGTATATTCTGATGGTGTTATGTAGTTGGATAGTGAGTACCGGTAGTTTGTGGGTTTGTTTACTGTCATGCTGGAGTGGGAGTCCCTTGTATCCAACTTTTGTTTTATTAATTTCTGTGTTTACCTGTTATTTTTCTTTCTATTTTTTATAACTAAATCCCGACTATGTAATGATGTAGGCAATATAAAATAGAGCCACCTAGAGTCCTGACCTTTCTGGTGGTGATGTAATGTGCTTCCCATTACTTCATTTGTATTAATATTGATTCTCTATCAGTGGGGTTGTGTTTATTCTTTGGCATGTGCTCTTATTTTTTGTTGTTGCAGACATGGTTTTCTTTTGCTTCTTCTGTGGATTGTTTGCATAAGCGTCTGTAGTCAAGGCATCTTTCTATGTCACTGTATTAAATGTAATCAGAAATTGATCACAAAATAGAAAAATATTATTGCTAGAACACCAAGCTTTTAATTTCTTCCTCCTGCATTAGAAATGACCTGCCATTTCTCTACCAAATTAATACTTTTTGTACTTAATTGCAGGTGTTAATTCATGAGATGTAATGGTTTATTCATTTGTGGGGTATAGGGGGTTTATATAAACAGCTTAACCTAAATGAGACCTTAACCACAACGTAACCACCAACTTGCTCAAACGTAGCCAATTAGGACCAAATGTTATCGTGTAAGGCGATGGGCTGTGGAGGGAAACAGCAGGAGGTTTGGTGTGTAAAAGTGCTGCTCAGTCAGGGAAAGGTCATGCGATTGAAATGTTGCGTTTTGGTTGCTGCTGTGGCTGTATTTAAGTGCCATGCTGGGATGATGATGTTTGTAAATACCCCCTCATCTTCTCTATTTTCTCCTCAATCAATTCCTTTATCAACCACTTTATTGTGTACACACTCTTCAGAGGTTTTTGGAAGTTATACTATAGGAATGCATGGGCCGAGTAAAAACAGTTTTATACATGTACGGATTGTAAAAGCCTCTTCCTATTCCTTCCTAGGTATTGCTTTGTTTTCATGTGCAGAAGAGCAGCCACACACACACACACACACACACAAAATATTTAATCAACAACATGATCATAGCAACTGACAATTTATGAATTTGTTTACTGTTATTTTCAGACCACAATCTCAACTTTGGTCTTAGGACGATTATAGGATTTTATTTGTTCTGCTAAACTAATTGAAAAAATTATCTTAATGGGAAAATAAGGCAATACTCTACTTACAACTACATTACTATATGAATATATTACTCTCAATCCTGCTTTAGGAATAAATAGAAAATTGGTACAAAATGACTACCCTTCTTGTTTAGTTTTTGAACAAATTATTTCAACAGTAACAGAGCAATATTGTCAGCATATACGGTTGATATAATCCGTTAAAATATTTTTTTCTTTACACAGGCAGTGGAACCCACAATATGCGAAGAAGCTCACAGACTGCCACCTCTGAGAGTCCAATTACCATTACACAGTTTAATCTCTGAATTATCATGCAGGAAAAAACATTTTTGTCAGGATGATGTCCTGAATGATACAGGTCCTGATGCAGGCACCTGTCACAACATTATCTTCTGTGTGACAGAACAAAACGTAAGTGGAGCACCGTCATCAGCCACAGCACCGAGCCATTTGCAGAGAAAAAGGTGACCACACCAAGCTAGGTCATGGTCCCATGAAACATTTCTTTTCAGTCTTTAGCTGTCATTTACCACAAAACTAACAGTAAATTAAAGCTCATTCATTCCCGCTGTAAATCACTATTTTTAAATTGGTAATAAAAAGTAGTAGTAATTTATTTTACTTTAGCTTGTTTTTTGCTGAATACCTTATGTCTCAGAGGATGATTAATTAGACATAGCATGAGTGATGATTGCATGTTTTCAAATTTGATTTCTTACTGTAATAAAAAAAAAAAAAAAAAGCTTTCATCTGAAGACATGAGCTTTCTGGATATTGATTTTTTTGTTTATTAAGTATTTGTCTGTCTACGTACCAAGAAACTCAAACAATACACAGATTAGGAGAAACATTCACTTGGACGTGTTGGTATTCCTTGACCTTTTCCACACCAGTAAAAGCTAAAAGGATAAAACTAGAAGAGTCTACAGCTCACAATAACATTGCTAACATGCTGTTGTTTAGAATGTATGTTTTACCTATGTATCACCTATTAAATGTTTAGTTAGTAGTTAATTAGCATGCTAATAATCTTATCAGCACTTAACAAAGTACAGTTGAGGTTGATGGGAATACCATTAGTCTGGCAGGTAGTATTGGACAAATTAAAGTTTTGACTTGTGCTACATTAAAAGTTAAAGGACTAAGTGGCGAGACAGACATGTCACTTCATGCTGCTCCCTTAGGTCATATCAGTTAGTCACCTTACGAATGTCTTCTTAACCTGGAAATGTTAAAAAGGAGAAAGATCTGCAGACATATCAACCTGCCATCAGCGCCAGTGAATATGTGGAGATTGAGATTCAGAAAGTGAATCAGAAAGACAAAGAAAGTAAAAGACAAAGAACGTGGGTGCTAACTTGGGGTAATTCAGTTTTTGAAGTTGTAGATTTATCTGAGCTGCAGTCTCAGTCCGTGTCTGTTTAACTCTTTAGGTCGAGCTGTTTCTGTCTCATTAGATTTGCCTTGAGTTTAAAACGGTAAATTCCTGCAGTATTTGCATGCACTATCATCCTTGTCGGCAGTGCCACCTTCACATGAGTTAATATGATCAAACATTCAGTCCCCTTTTCCATTGTTGAGATTTTATGAAGCACGCAGTTTAGTTTGTGTATTGGATTAGCCATTACCAATTGTGCAACATGTTAAAAGCACATTTTTATAGTTTTAAGTCTGGGATAAATAAATAATAATAAATAATACCATTTAAGCTAAACCTCAAATTGAGAGTTTAGAAGATTGTAAAAAATACTTAGTGTTAGCATTGTACACACTTGCTGTTGGGCTGAAAGATGATTTTGTGTAAATGCTGAATGTGCAAACTTCCTTTCAACACAGAGGTGAATCAAGGTAAAAGCTACTCCTTGTTGAGTTTTCTTATTAAAAAAGGTAGGTAGGCAGTCACAAAGGAGATGTAGATAAAGACGTCAATCATTTTTGATTTTTTTCAGCTGAGATGTGGGTTTGTTAAAAAGTAATCAATATGACGAAAAGGTCATGAATCTTTTTTACTTTCAGTGTGTATAAAGTTAAAGATTTTCATTCCAAAATGGCATTTGGGCCCTTCAGACCCTTCAACTGATTTTATATTTTAAGATATTACCTGTAAATAAAATCTAAAACTTTCTGTGAGGTGACAAGTGTACAGAGGAACAGTTATGCACACCATGTGATAAAGGCAGGTACATTTAGTAAAGAACTTTTTGTAATTTGAATTTCTTTAATATTTTGGCAAGAAAATGATGGAGAATGTCCAGGGGTGTTCCTGTAAAAACAGATTTGCTTAGATTTAGGGTTGGGCATCGTTTGGATTTTAACGATTCTGATTCCAATTCCGATTCTTCCTTACGATTCCGGTTCTTATCGATTCTCGATTCCGATTCTTTGAGGGGTGGAGTTTAAAACGGGTCACATGCTTATTTCACAAATAAGAGGAACATTTTATTTTGATTCAATGATGGGCTGCAGTTTTACTGGGCTTTTTCAACGTAAAATAAAGCCACACTAGAGCGCCGCTTACTATGCTCCAAGGCTGCAACACAAGAAGCGCCTGGCTGCTACGGAAACCAAAACTTGCGCATGTTAAATTTGGAATCCGTGATCAGATTTGAAACCAAATCCTCCAAATGATTCCAAACGATTCCAATAAAGAAACGATTCCACTGGAATCGTAATTTTTCAGACGATTCCAAATAGGAATCGGTTCTCGATGCCCAACCTTACTTAGATTCTACTGTGTACTTGGTAAATACAAATTGCACTATAATGCCAAATTCAAAATCTATTGTTTGGACCATTAATCACTGCCAGAACACAAAATCATACTAAACATGCAAAATAGATGAACGGTCATGGCTTTGTTACACTGTACAAATAATGTTAGTTGACGATATAGGACAAACTAGGCAGTTGTCATCTATCCATGTAGCTCTGCCTCAATGGTAAATAAAACTCTCAGGACTATGAATGCTAATTTATGTATTCATTCTCAGGTCTAAGAGGAATCGGACAACAAATTACTTCAACAACAATAATAGGTGGTTGTACAGCACAACATTTTGGAGCTCTCATGGCTACCAATTAGATGAAAATATGTATCCACCTGACAAAGAACTTGTTCTTATTGAAGCCCTATGCTTATTACACTGAGATATACCGACAATAATTATTAGAGTGGTAAATGTGTCTCTGATCTAATGCAAATCACAAGAGCAGTTTACTAAAAACTCAAACCCTGATAATTAAGGCAACATTAAGCATGCTACAAGACACAATTATTACAATTACACAACTATTTAACAAAGAAATGGGGGATTGTTGGCCATTTTAATCATATTCCAATTTCTAATTTTTGTCATCAGTTTAAAACTCCCCCATGCTGCCATCGGTACATGTGGGGTTTGAAGTGCATTCTCCACTTTTGAAGTGTCACATTTCCGTGTCTCTAATTTTCTGACTCTCTGATGTGCTAATGCTTGAGTGCAGCAACACTCCCAGAGGGGAAAAGAAAGTTCACACGTTAGCATGCACAAATAGCTCTTGGGAGAAATTCTTTCAAATTTGACTGGCTGTTTAAGAGGTGAAGGATTTGCTTTTTCCACACCCACATAATATGAAAATGTATGTGGCAACAGCATTCAAGGTTTTAGGAAGGTTCTGGGATACAAAATGACAAAAAAAAATGATAGAAAGGAGTTCTAGTAGAAACTTTACTTTGTTAAAGAAATATTTGTAAATAAATTAACAAATCCAGATTTACACCTAATCATCCTTTTAAAGAAATGTAAAAATAATCAAAACATTGATGCCACTCTCATGTCGTTTTTCCACTGCATGGTACGACTTGACTCTTTTTTTGTTTTTCCATCAACAAAAGTTTTGGACAGTAGGTATTTTTTTGGTACCACCTCAGTCGAGGTTCCAAGCGAGCTTAGCCGATACTGGAAGGTGGAGTTAAAACACTGCAGACCACTGATTGGTCAGAGAGAACAGTCCCCCTGGGGCGACACGGGACATCCCAATCTTTAAATAGCTAACAGCGACCACAATTTCTTGATTCGCTCGAACTAGATTTAAAAAAAAAAAGTATGTTTCCAGTCTTTGTGCTAAGCTGACCAAATAAAAAAGGTGATTACAGAGGATTTATGTTGTGGTTATATATTTACAGCATGTATCACTTTTACTGTAAGATCAAAGTGAAACTAGAAGAAAAATGGAAATAGTAGTGACTAAGATTCAGGTATCTTGAGGTGGAAATAATTGTGAGAACCAGCAGATGTTAACCGAGAGGTGTACAGTATAAGGGAAAAAGGGATGGACACAAAGAGGGGAATTATACATTTACACCAAAGAGTCTGAAACTAATGAGGTTTTTGTCTTTCTGCAAAAGTGCCTTAACAACTGCGAAAACCTGCTGCAACTGCAAGATTTTAAGTTATAATATTATTAATTTCATTAGAGGGTCTGTACAGTATAAATTTCACAGTGAGGTGACATCTATAAGATAGTGGAAGCGGAGAAGCCCAACCAGCCACATTTTCTGATAGTTATGAATCGTTGGATTATAGCACATTTCTCAGTCAAGGAAAGAATGGCATTGACTCACTGGGTCATAGAGGCAGAGGCACAAGAAGAGCAGGTAAAAAGCTTGAGGGAAATAGCCCAGAGGTGTTAAAAAGAAGAAATGGATATCCATCAGAGATCTGAAAATGACTGTTATAATAAAAGATGAGATATGATGAAGGTCCGTTTCAAAGTGTAGCAGCCACAAGGTTGTAAATATGGGCCCCCCCTTAAAATTGGACAATGAGTGAAAACAGCCGGGTGTCTGATTGGAGAGCGTGAGAGAGCTGGAGGGCAAAAAGGGGCATAAAAGGTCAGCTGTATCATGGGGAGGTGGCAAATAAAAGTCTTTAAAAACAGCTAGAACATACTGGAATTCACCGGAGAGGTTAAAATATGGCTAGTGAGACAACAAGTTGCACACATAGCATGAACAAGTGGTTAATACCAGTTTAAAGGATTAAATCCTTGCTGAGCGTCTGGTGGTAACCGGCGCCCGGCAGGAAACGCTTTAGAAAAAAAGAATTGCTTAGCTTTTTTGGGAAACGCTCTTGAAGGTAGGTGGCTGTCAGCGCAGCGGTATGAAACCAGCTTAAGAGCACCTCTAAAGCTGACCAACACGTTTAATCTTGTTTGTTTAATGTGTACAAGAATGGTGTGAAAGAATTGTGAAAACGATTTTTTGGTCAGGACCAGAAACTTCTTGAAATCTCCACTGGTTGCCTGGCAACTTTTTCATAACCTTGAATTTAGCATACACACATGGGAGTGAATTAAATCTTCTAACCTAACTCTTAGCAAGAAAGCCAAAATTAAGTTTTCCTCTCATCCCGCTAAATTAGTTTAGTTAGTAATTTTCTATGTCTTTACACACCAGAAACGTGTCTGACGCGGTGCTGCTGCTGCTAGCCTTGTCTGTACACATGTATGTTTCCCATTGATAAAATGAAATACCATGTTAAACATAAATATATACTGATTTGATTACAGCAAAGACAACGTCGGCAGTATTGACGGCAAAATAGGCTACAGAATATTTCGTTCTGTATTGACAGGTGCAATATTATTTATTTATTTTTTTTTTTAAACATTTATATAAAAACCTAGAGACTTTCAAACATCAACATGTCATTTATTAATATGTATTTGTGTCTAAATGACATATAAACATCTTTTCCTATTCTATTTTGCCTGGAAACGCTTCCAACACGCTTGCGTGTCGCGTGAAAAATAGGCGTCAGTCCTATTTCTAGCATGCACGCGTTTTCAGTGCGGCTCAGGCCGCGCCTGAGACGTGTGTGTCACGCAGGCAGTGTGTAAGCTCTAACCTGTTAACATGGGAGCCGAAATATAAACGGACACGCCACGCAGCTGACACGCTCACGCGACGCAGCCAGTGTGTAACTGGCCTAAGTCAACACGAGGACCAAATTCATTACAAAGAACGGGACATTGGTCACTTACGACACTTACTGGTCACTTAGGACACTTACATTTTTTAAGAAAATTTAACAGCAACGTGAATTTAGATATAAGCCTGAATTTGCTGGGCACCGAGGAGTCTTAATTACGCGTTTTAAACAAGGTTAAAGAGTGCTTTTACGTGTAGTTTTGTGGTAATGTGTTTAAAAATGATGGAGAACCATGGAAATTACTTTTAAATACTCTTCTTGTATTGTCTGACTCCTTCTCATCACTAAAATGATGTTGCAATGCAGAAGAAAGAAAATAACTAAAATAAACGAAAAAGTGACCAGAAGGCAATGTCCATTTATCAGTAACCTAGCAACCGTGTTCTCACAGCACCAAGCATATAGCACTACTGATGTCAAAAATACAAATGTGTTTTGAAGGCAGCAAAAGACTTCATCTAACGGAAAGTTTCTACCCACTAGAGAGCAGCGCAGCATTATTTATGTTGCGATTTATTGCAGAGACCCAATTTAACAGATCAACGGTGACGTCAGTGTCATTTTCCTTTTCTGTTATTCACAAAGGCTCCAGAGTCAAGAATTGAGGCATTACACTAAAGAAAAATAAGTCCCTGTTTGCTAAGTCAGGTAGTTCATTGTACAGGTATTGAAAACAACTTTGAGTCTTTAAAAGAGCTCGACCAATAAGGTTTTGAAAGACAAGAGAGGGAAATGGCAGAAATGCAAAAGACAAGCAAGGCAAGACTGCAAAAAGACAAATTTGAGTCCTAGCCTTTTAGTAGGACCATTAACAAAATTAAACGATTTTTGGTAATCTAAAAGTGGGGCAGGAAGAAAATAGAACCCCGTTAATGAAGTAGAGAGAGCTGGAGAGCAAGACTCCTTGTAGAGAGACAAAAGGTGATTCAACAAAACAACATTTTTCTAATGTTTCTCCTTCTTATCTTAGGTAAGTGAATCATCTCTATTCCTCCATCCTATTTGCCTGTGCTTGTTCCAAAATAAAGGTTAAAGGATGAGCTGGATTCCTCTTTGTTTTCTTAGACCCTGACTGTAATCTGTGACTGAGTTTACATGCACATTTTTTAATGTCTCATGTAAACGCTACATACTGTTTACAGTAACCTAGATTAACTGTTATCCTGGGGTTGAGGTAGCTGGAGAACTCCCAATATCTATCTGAAATATTTATTTTTTAATGCACCACACTAGTTCATAGGGTCAATATTATTCTGGAAACATGTGCATTGCCGGTAAAGTGCTGCTGTTTAAAGCACCGGTAGAGAATTTTACAGATTATTCTTGTGAATACCAACAATGTAATGATGCTCTTTATGAGGCTCATAAATTAATATTGTTCGCTCTGGGCTTTCTGCGGGGATTCTAATAATTTTCAGATGTCCACAGGAGGTGACGGAAAAACCACCAGTTTGATGACTTTAAAATGCCCATTTGCATGCAAGCAACATATTAAATCTTCGGTATCTACCCAAAGGATGAAAATACATTTTTAATAAATATCAAAATAATCACAGCTATAAAAAGAGGGAATAATTGAAAATATATAAATGTGTTGGCCAGCCCTGAGCATATGAGCATGCAAATATCAAAATGGTCCAGTTTTGGCACCTATAGGCTTGTTTGCCTCAAAATAAATTACTCCACTAACACAGCATTATTTAATTACAGATATTCAAATTAGGAACAATGTCATTTTCTTGTTCAAGCTAAAAATCTAAGTTTGAAATGATTTTACTACCGAACATTTATCCAGTTTTGATAAATAAATGATGATAGAAACTAAACATACAGAGAAAATATTCTTTATGCATGTTGTATTTACATTAAGTGAAGGAAGATGTGTTTACCTTTGTGCTCGTCGCTGAAGTAACTGAAGTAATTGGGGCAGGTTATTGTAACCACCTCTCCGATTCTGGCTGAAGGCCAACAGGCAATGATATCCCACATGCCTTGACAACCTGCCAGCAGGAGACAACACCATTAACATGGCATCACTCATATTGTGACAGACAAACACACACACGCAGGTCACAATGACAAAATGAAATTGTCTCCCCGCCTTCCTCACATATTTATAGCGATCAAGATTAACGTAAAAATTGCCCGGACACACGGCAGCATTTTTTTTTTTATTATTCAGAGACAGAAAGATTATCATAGAGACATTGGTTTATGTTGTATAATTTGGTACAAAA